>NC_084621.1:62951841-63044341 GCF_033978795.1 Nerophis ophidion
CCAGTAACGAAGAACGGACGAGAATCCTCTGTCCGATGTGTCAACATTTTGGAGGGTCAGAAATAAAAAATATCAGAGATATTGTCTATTGAGCAACATCATTTTATAGAAGCTAGAGGACTTGAGGGACTGATTAAATCAAATTCAATTAGTGATTTTTTTTAATGACTTTTTTTTAGCATTGAATATATATTATTAAAATATTTCTTATATGAAAAAAATCTTATGTATGCATTTTTTTTTTTTGCATTTTGAGCAGAGAAAATGCAGCCTCTCTCTCCTTTGGCAGAAATTACATGTAAATGCACTCCATGACTGCTTCTAAAATGCCCATGAAAAGTGGTTGATGTGGTGATGCTCCCCATACCTGCAAAATCCTCATTTAAATAAGACGGTCTGCATCGCTTCACAATTGCACTTGCAGTGATAGTAGATCACATGCAACACGCCCACTAATAGTACACTCTATATTTTATAGATTGGACACGCTGTTTAGATCTTAGTCAATCAGCACTTAAACAGCGTGAAGACCGCATAATTATAAATAGGGTAGTGCTTTTCATACTTACTATTGTTCTAAGTCAGAGGTCGGCAAACCAACATGTTGAAAGAGCTAAAATACAAAAAACTAATCCGTCTGGAGCCGCAAAAAGTGAAAAACCTTATGTGTTATGATGAAGGCAACCCATTAAGTAAGTGTCTCAAAGGGTGAGATAACGTGCCCAAGTTAAATAAATTGGCAATAAATTATAATGGATTTATTGCAATCTTTCTTTGCAAGCTGGGTAATGTTTGCTGTGGTCTGGAACAACATGGCACACAAATGAGAAATGTATTCTATATTATTTCCAAATAATGGGTCATGAGACATGCACATCTAAATTAAATACACAGGACATAATTAAAGGAAATTAGATTAACTCAAATAATACCTTCAAACGAGGTATAATAATGCAATATGTACACACAGCGAGCCTAAATAGCATGTTAGCATTGATTATTAGCACTCCACACAAGTCAATAACATCAACACCGCTCACCTTTGTGCATTCACGCACAGCATAAATCATTTGGTGGACAAAAGAGTGGGCTTTCTAACAAATAGTAAGGTTTGTGTCATGTTTGTTCTCCTACAAAAACATTATTAAAACAACAAATATATTTTCCCCTAATCTTTCTCCATTTTTGAAAAAGCTCCAAGGCGCCACTAGGGCGGTGCCAAATAGCCGTGAGTTGCCGAACCCTGTTCTAAGTAATTTCACTTGTTTAAAACTTGTATATCACTGTGAACACTACAAAAATAAGGAAATGATGTGATTTGTGCAGATCAATATCGGCCGATTCTCGAGGGTCCAAAATCAATATTTTAATTTGCTCTATAATCTGCAGTGAGCTTCATAAATGATGAGAATGAACTAGTGTGCTAGTTTCAGTCAAAATGGAGACAATACTGCACTTTGGTATAATTTTCACCATGTTCATGTGTCGTGCAGGCACAAGGCTGGTGGGCGCTGCCTCCCTGAAGAAACTCCTCCAGTCCTGTCCACGGCTTCTCCTGCTGGATGTTTCCTTCTGCTCCCAGATAGACACTCGGGTCATGCAAGAACTCTCCGGCCTCTTCCCCAATGTCGCCATCAAGAGGAGTTTCACACACTGACCCCAGCTGGGTCTTTAGTTCTGGCTGCGGGGAGGAAGACCGAGGCACAGCAGACGATGGAAAGACAATTCTTTACCCCAAGATCTGCTATTAGGGCTCAATAATGAGTCCCGGGTGAGAAAGTCATCTGGATTGGCAAGGAAACCGACGACAGACTCGCATCCGGTGAGTTACAAAATGTGAGACTTAATTTATGATTTTTGGACTCTTTGAAACCAGGGCTATTGCAGTGAAGCAACTGCACGACTTATTGAAAGACCATGGCTGGGGAATATGAGTTATTTATGGAAATATGCTTTACTGATAGCACATCAAAGTACAAAAAAAAAAAGAGCAACACGGTATGGTTTTTTAGCAAGGATCAGGTGCCTTTAGGCTCTTATTACCAAGTACGGTCATCAAACATGCACTTAATATTTTGCCCGCTGGCCATTTTGTTTTACTGGTGCTGTCATGTCCTCCTGTAAGCCAGCGTCCTCTGCATTGGACATTTCAGATTGACATAATCAGGCTTTTCCCCCCCTGAACTCTAAAAAAAAGAAATAAACCAAAAACAAATGTCCACTGCAGTGGACACTGGTTCTCAGGAGGATAACCGTCAAACTCATTTTGAGTCAACTCAAGCACCATTTTAGTATTACTTTCATTGTTTGCAATATGGGCTTCACGGTGGATGAGGGGTTAGTGCGTCTGCCTCACAATACAAAGGTCCTGAGTAGTCAGGGTTCAACCCCGGGCTCTGGATCTTTCTGTGTGGAGTTTGCATGTCCTCCCCGTGACTGCGTGGGCTTCCTCCCACCGCCAAAGACATGCACCTGGGGATAGGTTGATTGGCAACACTAAATTGGCCCTAGTGTGTGAATGTGAGTGTGAATGTTGTCTGTCTATCTGTGTTGGCCCTGCGATGAGGTGGCGACTTGTCCAGGGTGTACCCTGCCTTCCGCCCGATTGTAGCTGAGATAGGCACCAGCGACCCCTAAGGGAGAAACAGGTGGAAAATGGATGTTTGCAATATTATTATTAAACATGTCAACATTTCACCAGGGCTTCACGGTGGCAGAGGGGTTAGTGCGTCTGCCTCACAATACGAAGGTCCTGCAGTCCTGGGTTCAAATCCAGGCTCGGGATCTTTCTGTGTGGAGTTTGCATGTTCTCCCCGTGAATGCGTGGGTTCCCTCCGGGTACTCCGGCTTCCTCCCACTTCCAAAGACATGCACCTGGGGATTATCGGCAACACTAAATTGGCCCTAGTGTGTGAATGTGAGTGTGAATGTTGTCTGTCTATCTGTGTTGGCCCTGCGATGAGGTGGCGACTTGTCCAGGGTGTACCCCGCCTTCCGCCCGATTGTAGCTGAGATAGGCGCCAGCACCCCCCCGCGACCCCGAAAGGGAATAAGCGGTAGAAAATGGATGGATGGATGGACATTTCACCAGTTACATAGTAATATCCAAAATAATCCAGCCAATGCAAAGTTGCTCATTCATTTCTAAAAATTAGTCATGCCTGAAAGCAAAGACTTGGTCTTACCGGTGAATCCTGTCTCCAATAAATGGCCAATAAATGCACCGCTACAGCAGTGACACATTTGGAATATTTTATACTTTAACCAAATTATTTGTTTTCACAAAATGAACACCAAGGCATCAGTAGTTGCACCTTATTGCGACTGTCAATATGGTCGACATCTTCAACGCATTCACCCGCTCATCGGAAGTACGCCAACAATCAAGCAGTCAAACTTCACACGTACAGTTTCAGTCGGACGTTTACATCCAGTCATGATCTAAATATATTAAACTGGCACAACAGGTTACTTACCAAATAAACAGGATGTTTGTGTGCCTTCTATTCTTGCTTGAAGTGTGTGAGACATCTTGTGTTTGATGGTAGACGTGCGCTCCTCAACCAAAGTGATGTGAAGATGTTATTTGTCACAAGCGCACTTGACTGGTTTAAATGCCACATACTGTCTAGCTGTGCCAAATGTTACGCAGAAATATGTTGTGTGCTTTTTATTTTGATGTAAATACTGTATATCCATTATTATCTGCTGCAAGACTTAATTTGGGGGAAATACAGGACTTGTTAAAAAAAAAAAAAAAAAAAATGCCCCAAAGAATGACTACCTACACTTCTGTCCCCAGATTGTCTTTTTGTTGCTTTGCAATAATCCTTTGTAATTACAGGTTTTATGGAAAACCACTACATGGACTGGGTCTTTTCAAGTCCATGCATTATTTGTTTGTTTGTTTCCAGCGTCTTAGACTGAGAGAATGTTCATCAAGTTCACACAAGCCAGCAACACATCTGCTGTATCTATTTATGTTTGATGTACAATGTTGCTGCGGCATAAGGAAAATCCATAAAACTATGATTAATGTGGATTCAAGCTACGCTGTTCTATTTATATTGAACACTGTTCTACTGATTTACTCAAATGTTATGCGGAAAACCTGAGTTGAACAATACAAATTTAATCAAATTTTTTGTTTAAAAAAATGGTCCACATGTTTTCTTTTGACATGTTATTTTGGGGTCCACATTGTGAACCCCTGATATAATTTGACCTCTGCATTTCGTCAATGACAACCCCTTCTCCCATCCAGGATGTCATTTTGTTTTGTCGTTAGTGGAGTGTGTTCGTTGAAGCCACCATTGCGTGAGAAGATTGTGCCTCTGCGTCCATGAAACTGGGTGCTTCTCTTTAACCACATTTGAAATAAAATCCTTGTGTGTGATGCGCATCTCCTTTCATTATGACCCAGCTGTCGTCTTATTAAAAAAAAAACTGAATGTTATTCCTGTCATTCTCAGGCTACGGACGGTGGAAAACAGGTGTGATCCTGAAAGGTCACTTCTCAGTGTCCCCTTTTTCCCCCCCAATGTCTAATAAAAACCCACCGTCTAGTTTACAATGCGACTGATGGAAGCAAAAATGTACGATGGTGATTTCTGCTCCAGAGTCTCTTGCTTCCACTGACGGATGTCGTCCTATGCTGCTCAAGAAAGGTCTCCTTTGATCTTTTTTGGCTTGGTTTCCCTTGGCAATGCAGTCTTGTTCTGGTTCACACAAGAACACCTGTCAGCGTTTGCATTTGAAAGTAAGGAAATCCTCCCAGGAAATAAGCAAAACACACTGCCTACTTTTCTGTGGTGCTTTTATTTTGAAGGACTGACAGGGGTCTTTGACGTATTCCAGGATAAAGACCCCAAACTTGCTGGGGCCTCCTACTTATCTACCCTGTATAGAATTATGCTTTAGTTTTAAACTAGCCCTATACGTACCTTCTTATTGTGCAAAACTAAGATATTCAAATATTAAAGTATAGTGCCAATAATAGCTTGCTGGCAACCAGCGTGCTAATCGCTAGTTATCCTAAATGCTAACATGTATATACTATGATTAATGATTCATTCCAAAGATACACTAGGGCAGTGGTTCTCAAATGGTACGTGTACCCCTGGAGGTACTTGAAGGTATGCCAAGGGGTACGTGAGATTTTTTTTAAATATTCTAAAAATAGCAACAATTCAAAAATCCTTTATAAATGTATTTATTGAATAATACTTCAACAAAATATGAATGTAAGTTCATAAACTGTGAAAAGAAATGCAACCATGCAATATTCAGTGTTGACAGCTAGATTTTTTGTGGACATGTTCCATAAATATTGATGTTAAAGATTTCTTTTTTTGTGAAGAAATGTTTAGAATTAAGTTCATGAATCCAGATGGATCTCTATTACAATCCCCAAAGAGGGCACTTTAAGTTGATGATTACTTCTATGTGTAGAAATCTTTATTTATAATTGAATCACTTATTTTTCAACAAGTTTTTGATTATTTTATATCTTTTTTCCCAAATAGTTCAAGAAAGACCACTACAAATGAGCAATATTTTGCACTGTTATACAATTTAATAAATCATAAACTCATGGCATAGTGCTGTATTTCACTTTTTTATGTCTTATTTTCAACCAAAAATGCTTTGCTCTGATTAGGGGGTACTTGAATTAAAAAAATGTTCACAGGGGGTACATCACTGAAAAAAAGGTTGAGAACCACTGCACTAGGGTGTGTTGGCCTAATGATAATTTGTAGATACAGACATTTAAATCTGTGTAAAAACTTGTGGGGGCATTCAAAAAGGGTTAAGACCTCTGGGCTACAGGATGTGTTCCACCAGTCTTTCTTGAATGTTGCCCAGCTGTGCCCTGGCACTACATTAAAGACATTTAAAAATAATTATTGTTCAAATGAAGAAAGCCCAAAGAATACATGACTCTCCCGGGGAAATGATTAGTGTTGTTTATGGTATGGTTCAGCGTTTTGGAGTTTTAAATAAATATAATGCAGCTGGGATAAGCTCCAGCACCTAAGTAACCCCAATAGGGACAAGCGGTAGAAAATGGATATTTAACCCTCTAAGCACAAATACTGAGGTTGTTTGTTTCTTTTGGCCATTTATTTGTGCGTCTTACTCCATTATACAGGATTTTTCTGAAGAGGCGTTTTCCATCCATCGATTTTCTACCGCTTGTCCCTTATGGGGTCGGGGGGGGGGGGGTTGCTGGAGCCTATCCCAGCTGCATTCGGGCGGGAGGCGGGGTACACCCTGGACAAGTTGCCAACTCATCTAATATGTAATGTTTTTGTTAACCATTTGAAGCCATTTTAATCAAATGTCACAGGTTTAAATGAGTATAAATTTGCATAAGTCATTTGACTATATTTTTTCTTTTTGTTTTGGACTATTTTTAAACATGTGACAAAAGGCCTTCAAAGTAAAAAAAAATATGTTTGTCAAATGTGTTCAAGTCTTCCTACAACATTGCATCATATTGAACTTCATTCATCTGCACACAAGAATCTTCTACCTATGTTGCATCGGGAAGTAATTCACAGCGCTTCACTTTCTCTACAGTTTGTTATTTTACAACCTAATACCAAAATGGTATACATTCATTTTCGTCCTCAAAATTCTACACACAAGACGCCAAAAGGGCAATGTAAAAGCATTTTTTTTTATTTTATGTATTTATTAAAAATTTAAAACTAATTACGTGTATTTATGTATTCACAGAACTTGCCATGAGGCTCAAAAGTGAGCTCAGGTGGATCCTGTTTTGACTAATTATTCTGAAAATGTTCCTACAGAAATTTGAGCAAAAAAATTTAAATAAAATCACATTAAAGGCCTAACAAAATGAGACTTTCTTATTTAAACGGGGATAGCAGGTCCATTCTATGTGTCATACTTGATCATTTCGCGATATTGCCATATTTTTGCTGAAAGGATTTAGTAGAGAACATCGACGATAAAGTTCGCAACTGTTGGTCGCTAATAAAAAAGCCTTGCCTGGGATAGGTTGATTGGCAACACTAAAATTGGCCCTAGTGTGTGAATGTGAGTGTGAATGTTGTCTGTCTATCTGTGTTGGCCCTGCGATGAGGTGGTGACTTGTCCAGGGTGTACCCCGCCTTCCGCCCGATTGTAGCTGAGATAGGTGCCAGCGCCCCCGAAAGGGAATACGCGGTAGAAAATGGATGGATGGATGTACCGGAAGTAGCAGACGATGTGCGTCACGTCACTGGTTGTAATGCTCCTCACATCCTCACATGAATTACAATCATAGCCACCAGCAGCTAGAGCGATTCGGACCGAGAAAGCGACAATTTCCCCATTAATTTGAGCGAGGATGAAAGATTCGTTGATGAGGAAAGTTAGAGTGAAGCACTGCAAAAAAAAAAAAGGCAAGTGCAGTGGGAGTGATTCAGATGTTTAAATTAGACACATTTACTAGGATAATTCTAGAAAATCCCTTATCTTCTTATTGTGTTACTAGTGTTTTAATGGGATTATAGTCATACCTGAAAGTCGGAGGGGTGCGATGACCGCCAGTGTCTCTGAGAGAATTAAGCCATCGGAGGAGCCAAGATGACAACTGCTGCATGAGGACGCTAACTCTGCCGACTTAATATCACAACTTTCTCATCCAAAAACTTGCTGGTTGACATGTGGTAGAGAAACATGTTCGCTAAAGCTTCACAACAAACAAAGAAACACTGGCAGTGTTTCAGTTGCTAAAGACAGCTGCAATCCACCGCTTTCCACCAACAGCATTCTTCTTTTTAGTCTCCATTATTAATTGAACAAATTGCAAAAGATTCAGCAACACAGATGTCCAAAATACTGTGTAATTATGCGATGAAAAGAGACTAATTTTAGTTGTAAGTGGTGCTGGGCTAAAAATGTCCGCTCAACCAATAACGTCACAATCAAGCGTCATCATTCCGCTGCGTTTTCAACAAGAAACTCAGCGGGAAATTTAAAATTGCAATTTAGTAAACTAAAAAGGCCGTATTGGCATGTGTTGCAATGTTAATATTTCATCATTGATATATAAACTATCAGACTGCGTGGTGGGTAGTAGTGGGTTTCAGTAGGCCTTTAAGTGGGTTTCAGTAGGCCTTTAAACACGTGAGTAATCACAAACAAATTGTTGCATTAATCCGGTATCAATGCAAATCATGCAATTTATTGTGACCAGACCTGCTCTTTTATGTTAACCGCATACCTGATTTGTGGCGTGCGTTGTTGTACAGTCAGCGATCAGGTCAGCACAAAGATGAGCGAGGAGACTGTCTGCAAAAAAACAAACAAAACATGGGACTTCAGACAAAACTGTTACAAGGTTTGAACAAACAAAGTGAAGTGAAGTGAATTATATTTAAATAGCGCTTTTCTCTAGTGATTCAAAGCGCTTTACATAGTAAAAACTCAATATCTAAGTTACATTTACACCAGTGTGGGTGGCACTGGGAGCAGGTGGGTAAAGTGTCTTGCCCAAGGACACAACGGCAGTGACTAGGATGGCGGAAGCGGGAATCGAACCTGCAACCCTCAAGTTGCTGGCATGGCCACTCTACCAACCGAGCTATACAGGTAAAGTATTTAAAAAATGTTCCTATAAAATTGCATTGGTGTCAAAATATTGGGAGATTAATTTAAGGTTGGTTTAGAGCAGGGGTCACCAACGCGGTGCTCGTGGGCACCAGGTAGCCCGTAAGGAGCAGATGAGTCGCCCGCTGGCCTGTTCTAAAAATAGCTCAAATAGCAGCACTTACCAGTGAGCCGCCTCTATTTTTTACTTTTTTTTTTTAAATTTACTAGCAAGCTGGTCTCGCTTTGCTCGACAGTTTTAATTCTAAGAGAGACAAAACTCAAATAGAATTTGAAAATCCAAGAAAATATTTTAAAGACTTGGTCTTCACTTGTTTCAATAAATCCATTTATTTTTTTACTTTGCTTCTTATAACTTTCAGAAAGACAATTTTAGAAAAAAAAATCCAACCTTAAAAATGATTATAGGATGTTTAAACACATATACATTTTTACCTTTTAAATTACTTCCTCTTCTTTCCTGACAATTTAAATCAATGTTCAAGTATTTTTTTTATTATTATTGTAAAGAATAATAAATACATTTTAATTTAATTCTTCATTTTGGCTTATGTTTTTTCGACAAAGAATATTTGTGAAATATTTCTTCAAACTTATTATGATTAAAATTCCCCAAAATTATTCTGGCACATCTAGAAAATCTGTAGAATCAAATTTGAATCTTATTTTAAAGTCTTTTAAATAAATAAATGATAAATGGGTTGTACTTGTATAGCGCTTTTCTACCTTCAAGGTACTCAAAGCGCTTTGACACTACTTCCACATTTACCCATTCACACACACATTCACACACTGATGGAGGGAGCTGCCATGCAAGGCGCCAACCAGCACCCATCAGGAGCAAGGGTGAAGTGTCTTGCTCAGGACACAACGGACGTGGCGAGGTTGGTACTAGGTGGGATTTGAACCAGTGACCCTCGGGTTGTGCACGGCCACTCTCCCCACTGCGCCACGCCGTCCCTTTTGAATTTCTTTTAAAATTTTTGTTCTGGAAAATCTAGAAGAAATAATGATTTGTCTTTGTTAGAAATATAGCTTGGTCCAATTTGTTAAATATTCTAACAAAGTGCAGATTGGATTTTAACCTATTTAAAAAATGTCATCAAAATTCTAAAATTAATCTTAATCTGTAAAAATTACTAATGATGTGCCATAAATTCTTTCCTTTATTTTTTTCCAAAAAGATTCGAATTAGCTAGTTTTTCTTCATTTTTTTCGGTTGAATTTTGAATTTTAAAGAGTCGAAATTGAAGATAAACTATCTTTCAAAATTTAATTTTCATTTTTTTCGTGTTTTCTCCTCTTTTAAACTGTTCAATTTAGTGTTTTTTTCATCATTTATTCTCTACAAAAAACTTTCCGTAAAATGACAGAGAGAAATACCCATTTTTTTTATATATAGATTTATTTATTAAAGGTAAATTGAGCAAATTGGCTATTTCTGGCAATTTATTTAAGTGTGTATCAAACTGGTAGCCTTTCGCA
Organism: Nerophis ophidion; assembly: GCF_033978795.1. Classification (NCBI taxonomy): domain Eukaryota; kingdom Metazoa; phylum Chordata; class Actinopteri; order Syngnathiformes; family Syngnathidae; genus Nerophis; species Nerophis ophidion. The sequence goes on from NC_084621.1 coordinate 62,961,949, forward strand.
TTAATCAGTACCCAAGAAGTAGCTCTTGGTTTCAAAAAGATTGGTGACCCCTGGTTTAAATCATGCACGAAAGTACTTAACTGTGATTAATCAAAAATGTTTAAATAAGAATACCTTTTATGGCTGACTGCATCGTGTGTGAGACTTTTAGCCCGATCATTAGCAATTGCGTTCAACAATAGACTATGATAGTTAGCATGTCGAGTTCCGTACATATCAAGTGGTTTATGTGGTAGCATGAAGCATGTGACAGATATATTGCTTAAGTTGAGTCATGTAGGGGAACGTATAACATCAGCGACTGACTCCGCCATTAGTCAGGATGACTGACTGAAAATTAATAGTGCAATGATGGGATTTAACTCAGCCCTCTGCTGTTTTGCAGTCTATTAAAACCACAGGGAGAAGTGACATGAGCTTGTCTCCTTAACTGCCTTTTAATGAATTGTTTGTGCCCGGATTAATGATGTATATTGTGGCCCTGTAATGTGCCCTAATGACAGAGAATGAGGCGGCCTCGGCTGGAGTATTCATTTAAGCTGCCTCCCCAATGATTATTTCTCAGCCAGCGCTCAGTGTGACCACGCAAAACGGGATTCCGGCACAGTGCCGCTGTTTGATTCCTGCCTGTCACTTGGCTCTGTGAGGCTCTTACGGCATATGCAAGGGGAAAATCATAGCAATTAATACCGATTTTTTTTTTCTTAATTGCCCACAGTTGGATTGATCTGAGGGTGTGTCATGTGAAACTGTTTGAATTCTACAATCAACATGAAATGCCAATGTAAACACGCAGTATGTCACTGGTGGCAAACTCAAGGCCTGGGGGCCAGATTTGGCCCGCCCCATAATTTTATTTGGCCCCTCGAAAGCCTGGAAATAATATGCGTAATTAAAGGGGAACATTATCATAATCTCAGAAGGGTTAAAACCAATAAAAATCAGTTCCCAGTGGCTTATTTTTTTTCCCGAAGTTTTTTTCAAATTTTTACCCATCATGCAATATCCCGAAAAACAGCTTCAAAGTGTCTGATTTTCACCATCGCTAATCCACCCGTCCATTTTCCTGTGACGCCAATACAAACAAACATGGCGGATAGAACAGAAAGATATAGCGACATGAGCTCGGATTCAGACTCGGATTTCAGCGGCTTGAGCGATTCAACAGATTACGCATGTATTGAAACGGATAGTTGGAGTATGGAGGCAGATAGCGAAAACGAAATTGAAGAAGAAACTGAAGCTATTGAGCCATATCACGACAGACAGCGGCAACAAGGACGAATTCGGCGATTGCCTTCCAACCAACGATTGCATCTTTTGACCACTGGTGCAACTTGAATCTGTCGATTGGTATTTGATTGTTTGGCATTAAATGTGGGTGGAGGGAAAGGCTGGATGCAAATATAGCTACAAATGAGGAATAATAAAGCAATACGTACGTACAGCTAGCCTAAATAGCATGTTAGCATCGATTAGCTTGCAGTAATGCCGTGAACAAATCAATCAATCAATGTTTACTTAGAAAGCCCTAAATCACTAGTGTCTCAAAGGGCTGCACAAACCACAACACAAACCACTACGACATCCTAAATATGTCTGATTAGCACTTAAGTCAATAACATCAACAAAACTCACCTTTGTGATTTTGTAGACTTTATCGTTGCAAGTGCATCTGCTTTGAGTGTCGCAGGATATCAACATATCTCTGTGCCATCTCTGTCGTAGCATCGCTATCGTCGGTAAAGTTTACAGAACAAACGAGGGACTTTCGCATCTTTTGACCACTGGTGCAACTTTAATCTGTCGATTGGTATGTGTTTGTTTGGCATTAAATGTGGGTGGAGGGAAAGGCTGGATGCAAATATAGCTACAAATGAGGCATAATGATGCAATATGTACATACAGCTAGCCTAAATAGCATGTTAGCATCGATTAGCTTGCAGTAATGCCGTGAACAAATCAATCAATAAATCAATCAATCAATGTTTACTTAGAAAGCCCTAAATCACTAGTGTCTCAAAGGGCTGCACAAACCACAACACAAACCACTACGACATCCTAAATATGTCTGATTAGCACTTAAGTCAATAACATCAACAAAACTCACCTTTGTGATTTTGTAGACTTTATCGTTGCAAGTGCATCTGCTTTGAGTGTCGCAGGATATCAACATATCTCTGTGCCATCTCTGTCGTAGCATCGCTATCGTCGGTAAAGTTTACAGAACAAACGAGGGACTTTCGCATCTTTTGACCACTGGTGCAACTTTAATCTGTCGATTGGTATGTGTTTGTTTGGCATTAAATGTGGGTGGAGGGAAAGGCTGGATGCAAATATAGCTACAAATGAGGCATAATGATGCAATATGTACATACAGCTAGCCTAAATAGCATGTTAGCATCGATTAGCTTGCAGTAATGCCGTGAACAAATCAATCAATAAATCAATCAATCAATCAATCAATCAATCAATCAATGTTTACTTAGAAAGCCCTAAATCACTAGTGTCTCAAAGGGCTGCACAAACCACAACACAAACCACTACGACATCCTAAATATGTCTGATTAGCACTTAAGTCAATAACATCAACAAAACTCACCTTTGTGATTTTGTAGACTTTATCGTTGTAAGTGCATCTGCTTTGAGTGTCGCAGGATATTAACATATCGCTGTGCCATCTCTGTCGTAGCATCGCTATCGTCGGTAAAGTTTACAGAACAAACGAGGGACTTTCGCATCTTTTGACCACTGGTGCAACTTTAATCTGTTGATTGGTATGTGTTTGTTTGGCATTAAATGTGGGTGGAGGGAAAGGCTGGATGCAAATATAGCTACAAATGAGGCATAATGATGCAATATGTACATACAGCTAGCCTAAATAGCATGTTAGCATCGATTAGCATGCAGTAATGCCGTGAGAAAATCAATCAATCAATCAATCAATCAATCAATCAATCAATCAATGTTTACTTAGATAGCCCTAAATCACTAGTGTCTCAAAGGGCTGCACAAACCACAACACAAACCACTACGACATCCTAAATATGTCTGATTAGCACTTAAGTCAATAACATCAACAAAACTCACCTTTGTGATTTTGTAGACTTTATCGTTGTAAGTGCATCTGCTTTGAGTGTCGCAGGATATCAACATATCTCTGTGCCATCTCTGTCGTAGCATCGCTATCGTCGGTAAAGTTTACAGAACAAACGAGGGACTTTCGCATCCTTTGACCACTGGTGCAACTTTAATCTGTCGATTGGTATGTGTTTGTTTGGCATTAAATGTGGGTGGAGGGAAAGGCTGGATGCAAATATAGCTACAAATGAGGCATAATGATGCAATATGTACATACAGCTAGCCTAAATAGCATGTTAGCATCAATTAGCATGCAGTAATGCCGTGAGAGAATCAATCAATCAATCAATCAATCAATCAATCAATGTTTACTTAGATAGCCCTAAATCACTAGTGTCTCAAAGGGCTGCACAAACCACAACACAAACCACTACGACATCCTAAATATGTCTGATTAGCACTTAAGTCAATAATATGAACAAAACTCACCTTTGTGATTTTGCAGACTTTATCGTTGTAAGTGCATCTGCTTTGAGTGTCGCAGGATATCAACATATCTCTGTGCCATCTCTGTCGTAGCATCGCTATCGTCGATAAAGTTTGCAGAACAAACAAGGGACTTTCGCATCCTTTGACCACTGGTGCAACTTGAATCTGTCGATTGGTATGTGTTTGTTTGGCATTAAATGTGGGTGGAGGGAAAGGCTGGATGCAAATATAGCTACAAATGAGGCATAATGATGCAATATGTACATACAGCTAGCCTAAATAGCATGTTAGCATCGATTAGCATGCAGTAATGCCGTGAGAAAATCAATCAATCAATCAATCAATGTTTACTTGGATAGCCCTAAATCACTAGTGTCTCAAAGGGCTGCACAAACCACAACACAAACCACTACGACATCCTAAATATGTCTGATTAGCACTTAAGTCAATAATATCAACAAAACTCACCTTTGTGATTTTGTAGACTTTATCGTTGTAAGTGCATCTGCTTTGAGTGTCGCAGGATATCAACATATCTCTGTCGTAGCATCGCTATCGTCGGTAAAGTTTGCAGAACAAACAAGGGGCTTTCGCATCCTTTGACCACTGGTGCAACTTGAATCTGTCGATTGGTATGTGTTTGTTTGGCATTAAATGTGGGTGGAGGGAAAGGTTGGATGCAAATATAGCTACAAATGAGGCATAATGATGCAATATGTACATACAGCTAGCCTAAATAGCATGTTAGCATCGATTAGCATGCAGTAATGCCGTGAGAAAATCAATCAATCAATCAATCAATCAATGTTTACTTAGAAAGCCCTAAATCACTAGTGTCTCAAAGGGCTGCACAAACCACAACACAAACCACTACGACATCCTAAATATGTCTGATTAGCACTTAAGTCAATAACATCAACAAAACTCACCTTTGTGATTTTGTAGACTTTATCGTTGTAAGTGCATCTGCTTTGAGTGTCGCAGGATATCAACATATCGCTGTGCCATCTCTGTCGTAGCATCGCTATCGTCGGTAAAGTTTACAGAACAAACGAGGGACTTTCGCATCTTTTGACCACTGGTGCAACTTTAATCTGTCGATTGGTATGTGTTTGTTTGGCATTAAATGTGGGTGGAGGGAAAGGCTGGATGCAAATATAGCTACAAATGAGGCATAATGATGCAATATGTACATACAGCTAGCCTAAATAGCATGTTAGCATCGATTAGCATGCAGTAATGCCGTGAGAAAATCAATCAATCAATCAATCAATCAATCAATGTTTACTTATCCATCCATCCATCCATCATCTTCCGCTTATCCGAGGTCGGGTCGCGGGGGCAGCAGCCTAAGCAGGGAAGCCCAGACTTCCCTATCTCCAGCCACTTCGTCTAGCTCTTCCCGGGGGATCCCGAGGCGTTCCCAGGCCAGCCGGGAGACATAGTCTTCCCAACGTGTCCTGGGTCTTCCCCGTGGCCTCCTACCAGCTGGACGTGCCCTAAACACCTCCCTAGGGAGGCGTTCGGGTGGCATCCTGACCAGATGCCCGAACCACCTCATCTGGCTCCTCTCGATGTGGAGGAGCAGCGGCTTTACGTTGAGTTCCTCCCGGATGGCAGAGCTTCTCACCCTATCTCTAAGGGAGAGCCCCGCCACCCGGCGGAGGAAACTCATTTCGGCCGCTTGTACCCGTGATGTTTACTTAGATAGCCCTAAATCACTAGTGTCTCAAAGGGCTGCACAAACCACTACGACATCCTAAATATGTCTGATTAGCACTTAAGTCAATAACATCAACAAAACTCACCTTTGTGATTTTGTAGACTTTATCGTTGCAAGTGCATCTGCTTTGAGTGTCGCAGGATATCAACATATCTCTGTGCCATCTCTGTCGTAGCATCGCTATCGTCGGTAAAGTTTACAGAACAAACGAGGGACTTTCGCATCTTTTGACCACTGGTGCAACTTTAATCTGTCGATTGGTATGTGTTTGTTTGGCATTAAATGTGGGTGGAGGGAAAGGCTGGATGCAAATATAGCTACAAATGAGGCATAATGATGCAATATGTACATACAGCTAGCCTAAATAGCATGTTAGCATCGATTAGCTTGCAGTAATGCCGTGAACAAATCAATCAATAAATCAATCAATCAATCAATCAATGTTTACTTAGAAAGCCCTAAATCACTAGTGTCTCAAAGGGCTGCACAAACCACAACACAAACCACTACGACATCCTAAATATGTCTGATTAGCACTTAAGTCAATAACATCAACAAAACTCACCTTTGTGATTTTGTAGACTTTATCGTTGTAAGTGCATCTGCTTTGAGTGTCGCAGGATATCAACATATCTCTGTGCCATCTCTGTCGTAGCATCGCTATCGTCGGTAAAGTTTACAGAACAAACGAGGGACTTTCGCATCTTTTGACCACTGGTGCAACTTGAATCTGTCGATTGGTATGTGTTTGTTTGGCATTAAATGTGGGTGGAGGGAAAGGTTGGATGCAAATATAGCTACAAATGAGGCATAATGATGCAATATGTACATACAGCTAGCCTAAATAGCATGTTAGCATCGATTAGCATGCAGTAATGCCGTGAGAAAATCAATCAATCAATCAATCAATCAATGTTTACTTAGATAGCCCTAAATCACTAGTGTCTCAAAGGGCTGCACAAACCACAACACAAACCACTAAATATGCACTGGTGCATAAATAGCATGTTAGCATCGATTAGCATGCCGTGACCATTGATATATCTGATAAGCACACTCCACGTAAGTCAACTTGAATCCGTCCCTGATCGTGTTGTTACACCCTCCGACAACACACCGACGAGGGATGATGTCTCCAAGGTATGGAAAACAGTCGAAAAAACAGAAAATAACAGATCTGATTTGACTTGGTGTGTGTAATGTGTTTGAGAAAATGCCGGATCGCTTCCCGTTGTGACGTCACGGGCGAAAGGTCATCGCTCCGACAGCGAACAATTGAAAGGCGTTTCAATCGCCAAATTCATCCTTTTAGAGTTCGGAAATAGGTTAAAAAAAACATATGGTCCTTTTTCTGCAACATCAAGGTATATATTGACGCTGGTGATAATGTTTCCCTTTAAAGAATGTTATATTTTCTTACTAAATGTATTAGTTTTTTCCATTGTGACAGAAAAAATACATGAACTCAATGCAATCGCATATTCTTTAAACATAAACATTACCGTATTTTTCGGATTATAAGTCGCTCCGGAGTATACGTTGCACCGGCCGAAAATGCATAATAAAGAAGGGGAAAAACATATAAGTCGCACTGGAGAATAGGTCACATTTTTGGGGGAAATTTATTTGATAAAATAGACATTTGAAAGGCAATTCAAAATAAATAAAGAATAGTGAACAACAGGCTGAATAAGTGTACGTTATATGAGGCATAAATAACCAACTGAGAAGGTGCCTGGTATGTAAACGTAACATATTATGCTAAGAGTCATTCAAATAACTATAACATATAGAACATGCTATACGTTTACCAAACAATCTGTCACTCCTAATCGATAAATCCAATGAAATCTTCTTCCTCGATGTTGCTTCTAAAAAACTCTGCCAACTCCAAAGGTATGCGCCGCTCCCTCTTGTCGTTTTCTGCTGCATATTTCACTACGTCCAGCTTGTAATCTGCAGTACATGATTTCCTTTTCAATGCCATTTTTGTTCAGCCCTTCTCAGTTTTTATAAGTTACCGCCAACGTTGAAATTATCCATATTAATAGCTACGGCGGTAGCATATAGCAGTTAGCATTCCATGACCCACAATGCAATACTGCCATGACCGTCCCCCACCAAATTCTTATTGGTTGACGTGTGTGTGACGATTGCTGACATTTTCTTCGTCTCTTCCGCAAATTAGATAAATATTATTATTTAATATTTTACGGTAATGTGTTAATAATTTCACACTCCGGAGTATATGTCGCACCCCCGGCCAAACAATGAAAAAAACTGACTTATAATCAGAAAAATACGATATAATGTAAGAAATATATGATCACACATTCAAACAATGTTTTTGTTAAACTACAAATACATACTTGTCTGCTTGACTTATGATTTCAAAGCAAGTTATTCATCATATTGTCACATTTTATAAATAGACTTTACAGCGACTTTATGAAATAGACTGTGGTTTTACAGCATTTTCCTGTACATGATTAAAAGTACCTGTTTTTTTACCATAAAATGCTGGCAACTGAACTGCCAGTTTTTTACTGTGAAAAACAGTGGTACTGTTTTGCTATTCACATTAGTACACGGTAAAATCTACAGTTGTCGTTTGTAGGGTAAAATCCGGCAGCTAAGTTGCCAGAATTTTACTGTTAAAATTCAATTTTATATTTACAGTAAAACACTGTACAATTTACAGTAAAATTTGATCAACTGAGCTGTCAGTTTTGTACCATAGTATTGTTTTTTTCCATTTACAGTAACATGCTGAAAAAAAACACTATACATTTTACTGTAAAATGTTTGCGCTTAACCTGTTAGATTTTTTATGTAAAATTTAAAAAAAAGTTTTTACATTGTACATAAAAAAGAAATCATCAAATGCATAGGAAATTGTGTAATAATATCATTCACTGTTAGAAGTGGCCCACTGAAGGCAAACATAACTGCGATATGGCCCTCAATTAAAAGGAGTCTGACACCCCTGCAGTAGGCCATTGTGGCAGAGTTGAGCCATTACTTCCTTCTATCAATGTCAGTATTCTTAAGAACGTGTTCGCGCATATTTGCCGAGAAGTAATTGATATATTTTTGTAAGTTTTTAACTATTATTATAATAATTATTGTTATTTTTTTTTAAAACGTTTCCAATGTCCAACATTTTTATCCATCCATCCATTTTCTACCGCTTATTCCCTTTCGGGGTCGCGGGGGGCGCTGGCGCCTATCTCAGCTACAATCGGGCGGAAGGCGGTGTACACCCTGGACAAGTCGCCACCTCATCGCAGGGCCAACAATTTTTATTCTGTTATTAAATGTATTGAATTATTACTTCTATTACTCTTACTACTTTATATTTGTATGTATTAATCATATTTATTTTATTTTAATACATTAGAAAATATATAATATTTACTAATAAGACGAATTCGCTAGTGTGGATGCTTCAAAGGTGCTAAGCCAAGTCTGTGTGTTTTCTTTTTTTTATTTCAAATTGGTGTGAAGCACTTTGTGTTTCAACTTATGATACATAAATTCAGTTTTGATTTGATTGATACTACTTTAATTACATTTACTGCATCACCTGAAATAAACGCCTACTTTGAACATTGATTTAATGCAGATCTAAAAAAACGACCCCCGCAACCTGTGTTGACATACAGTGGGGCAAAAACGTATTTAGTCAGCCAGCGATTGTGCAAGTTCTCCCACTTAAAATGATGACAGAGGTCTGTAATTTTCATCATAGGTACACTTCAACTGTGAGAGACAGAATGTGAAGAAAAAATCCAGGAATTCAAAGTGTAGGGATTTTAAAGAATTTATTTGTAAATTATGGTGGAAAATAAGTATTTGGTCGACCATTCAAAGTTCTCACTGATGGAAGGAGGTTTTGGCTCAAAATCTCACGATACATGGCCCCATTCATTCTTTCCTTAACACGGATCAATCGTCCTGTCCCCTTAGCAGAAAAACAGCTCCAAAGCATGATGTTTCCACCCCCATGCTTCACAGTAGGTATGGTGTTCTTGGGATGCAACTCAGTATTCTTCTTCCTCCAAACACGACGAGTTGAGTTTATACCAAAAAGTTCTATTTTTGTTTGATCTGACCACATAACATTCTCCAAATCCTCTGCTGTATCATCCATGTATCTATTTTGGTACAAACTCAACTCGTCGTGTTTGGAGGAAGAAGAATACTGAGTTGCATCCCAAGAACACCATAACTACTGTGAAGCATGGGGGTGGAAACATCATGCTTTGGGGCTGTTTTTCTGCTAAGGGGACAGGACGATTGATCCGTGTTAAGGAAAGAATGAATGGGGCCATGTATCGTGAGATTTTGAGCCAAAACCTCCTTCCATCAGTGAGAGCTTTGAATGGTTGACCAAATACTTATTGTCCACCATAATTTACAAATACATTCTTTAAAATTCCTACAATGTGAATTCCTGGATTTTTTTTTTCACATTCCGTCTCTCACAGTTGAAGTGTACCTATGATGAAAATTACAGACCTCTGTCATCATTTTAAGTGGGAGAACTTGCACAATCAGTGGCTGACTAAATACTTGTTTTGCCTCACTGTACATGTTGCTTCATATCCATGATGAAAATCATACATTCCAGCACATTTGAAACCTTTAGAAATGGTCAACAGTATTTAAGTCCGTTGGGGTGTTTGTGATTTTTCATTGAGAAAATACATTATTGTAGCTTTAATCAGCATATTCCACTTTAAGGCACCCTTGTTATTTGATCACTTCCATTCCATAATCATTTATCCGTAAGTGATAACTTAGCACCATATATTTATCTTGGGCATGTTTCTGTTGTGTTTTTGCTTCTTCCTTGTAGATTGTTCACCGGCTGTCTTTAACCTCCTCTTTTCCATAATGTTTTTGTCGACATGATCCTTACCTCGCACCTCAACTAGCAGTCACATTTTTCTTTGTCTAGGTTTATTTTATTTATCAATTACTTCTTTTTTTTTTTTTAATTGTGCCATAACGTATTATAGCATGTTGGGTTATGTGTACGCTTAGGCTTCCCAGCATGCCGTGTGTTTGTGTTGATCATGAGTGAGTTTGTGGTACGAGTTGATGACCCTCTGTTCTTTTGAGCCGCGTGGGTGATTGCTTGCAAAGCTGCCATTAACATATAATGAGCGTTTACTTAAAGCACGTTTATCTCTGACTATTTCCTGTTCGACTTAAAGCAATTGTTTACAACTTGTTCACAGTTACAGGGGACGGTGTGGCTCGGTTGGTAGAGCGGCCATGCTAGCAGTTTGAGGGTTCGATCCGCAGCTTCCACCATCCTCGTCCCGTCCGTTGTGTACTTGAGCAAGACACTCCACCCTTGCTCCTGATGGGTCATGGATAGGGCCTTGCATGGCAGCTCCCACCATCAGTGTGTAAATGTGTGTGTGAATGGGAGAATGTGGAAATGAATGGGTGAGTGTGGGAATAGTGTCACAGCGCTTTGAGTACCTTGAAGGTAGAAAAGCTCTATACAAGTATAACCTATTTACCATGTACTTTTTCTAAACCTCAAACTATAACAAGAAGACCATGGGTAAACTTGTGGGGTTTTTAACCTTTTTGACCTTGGCGCCCGACTTTTCCACTACAGGTTTCCACTCAAATATCGACACTGAATGAGTAATCTTACTCTTAATTTTAATCGTATTCAATGTTTATATCTCACCTACTTACAGTTGAACAGGACAAACCTTGTCAAATGATATGAAAACATGTGTTAGTCACAAAAATTTGCCTCAACACACAAAATAAATACTAATCAAATATACTAAAAAAAAAAAGTACAAAAAAATTATGAACAATTGATTTACATACAATTACACAGTACCAAAATAAAGACATTCCAACACAATCAATAATAGATGGTAAAACTTTTCCTAAATAAAATTTCAATAAGACTTAAAGGCCACCTGAAATGAGATTTTCTTATTTATAGCAGGTCCATTCTATGTGTCATACTTGATCATTTCGCGATATTGCCATATTTTTGCTGAAAGGATTTAGTAGAGAACATTGACAATAAAGTTCGCAACTTTTGGTAGCTAATAAAAAAGCCTTGCCTGGACCGGAAGTAGCAGACGATGTGCGCGTGATGTCATGGGTTGTGGAGCTCCTCACATTCTTTACAATTATGGCCACCAGCAGCGAGAGCAATTCGGACCGAGAAAGCGACAATTACCCAATTAATTTGAGCGATGATGAAAGATTTGTGGATGAGGAAAGTGAGAGTGAAGGACTAGAAAAATAAAATAAAAATAATAAAATAGATGTCAGAGCGATTCAGATATTAGACAAATTTACTAGGATGATTCTGGAAAATCCCTTATCTGCTTATTGTGTTACTAGTGTTTTAGTGAGATTATATGGTCGTACCTGTACAACCTGAAAGTCGGAGGGGTTTGGCCACGGGTGTAGTGACCGCCAGTGTCTCCGAGGGAAGCCACGTTTCTCAACGAGGCGAAGGTAGCCGATGCTTCCTCCATGGTGAAAGCATCTGACGGTCGGGGGGCGGCCGGTTGGAGGAGGCAAGAGAGTCCGCAGCTGCCTCTTTGACAGGTGCAGGAAGAACGATGCAATCTCTCCGCTCATGTCTACGGTAAGACTTATTACCACCATTTTCTCACCGAAACCTGCCGGTTGACATGTGGTAGGGAACCATGTGTGCTTGACCTCTCTGTTCCATAGTAAAGCTTCGCCGTCATTTTTCGGGAATGTAAACAAGGAAAGAAGGAAACACCGGCTGTGTTTGTGTTGCTAAAGGCTGCACTCGGGTGGAAGGCGGCGTACACCCTGGACAAGTCGCCACCTCATCACAGATGCACAGACAAGCATTCACACTCGCATCAAATGCATACGTTCAATAATAGCTAATGTTAGCTACACAAATTGATATCATTAGCTGACAACACACATTGCTAATACAGAAGTGTTAGTTACGTATCCTAGTTATGTCATTACGTGCTAAAATCCGCAAGAGGGCGGGATATAAAACTTTCAACACATTGGAGAGTTAGAGCACCCTAGAGATCCATACACATGTGTATTTTGACAATAACAGGCTTTTCTATTCCATTTCACATAAATAACTCTGCTGATTGATTGATTGATAAGTTTATTGACATCTTAAATAATTTAATCCATGTAATGCTTTAAAAAGGCAAATGTATGGCACAAAAAGCCAAAAGGCTTGTTTCCATGGTGGTCCATTGTGATCGGCTTCTTCGAGTTGTAAAAACTAGCTAAATGGCATCAGCTGTGTTAGGTGCGACATTGCGAACCTAATAACGGATTATATAACTTACTCATCCATTTTCAAACAAAGTAGGCACTAGGATTAATTGGTACGAATGTTTTAGGACCGGTTCCAAAATGTATTTTGATACTTTTCTCTACTTTTCAAAAGGGCATCACAAACAAAATGTCATTGTTATGTTAACTAAAAATTTTATGGTACACTAAACATGTTTCTTATTGCAATCGAAGAACAATTTTAGCATTAAATAAAATAGTGAACACACTACAAAACTTATCCTTTAGTTGTAAGTAAGCAAACAAAGGCTTCAAATTTGGCTACTAACATAAGGAATAACATATTGTGTAATTCCCCTTCTATTGTTTTGTCAAAATTATAAGGGATAAGTGGTAAAAAAAGGATTATTGATCGACTGGTTCATTTACTGTTAATATCCGCTTACTTTTTATTTTTTATCATGTTCTAATTACACTTCGGTTAAAATGTAAAAATCACTTATTTGTCTGTTGTTTGGATAAATAACATACGTTTTTGGCTGATACTACACATTTCTCTATCGATCCAATACCAAGTAGTTACAGGATCATAGATTGGTCATAATTAAAGTTCTCCTGTCTCCAGAGACATAATTTCCTTAATTCATAAACAATAAAAAAAAGCACACAAGATTTTGATGTAACAAAAAACATTTATGTAATCATTGTAGTATATGGCTCTTGTACTTGTACTTGGTATTGTTACGTCAATGTCTACGTAGATCAACCCATGGCATTAGTTTACATTCAGGAGCACTAGCTTGCCTATAGCGGTGAGCTATTGTATTCTCATTTTGTGCGTAGTGAAGCATGTTTAGCTATTCCTCGACCTGCAGGGATAATACTTGTAAGAAAAATAGTTTATTTGTCGCCACGGAAGCGATGATTAGTGATTTAGAAGTAGTTAAAGCACTGCCAACTGTGGATGGATGTTAGCCGCGAGCTAGCCATGTTCAAAACCCCTCTTCCAGATTGGCGCTTCAATTTTAAAGTTGTTTATTAAGTCAAAATACGTCTATTTTCCCTCTTATGTCTCCACAGTTTGTCTGCTTGTAAGCACACCGTGCGAATGCGTTTCCTAACATGCGCCTCTTGCTCATTTTACTAGCAATGGGACGACGTCATGCCCGTAAAAAAATGTCCCAGTATTTTGTGGAAGCAGTATAGTAGCGTTTTTAATGTATTGGTACTGCGTTACTTTGTTATTACTGGTATACACTGATCAAATTAAAACTAGGTTTTAGGAAAATCATTCTTTATTTTGCCGGAGGATACTGTTGCAGTTGTTTAACATTATAAGGCTAAGCTAGCTGCTCAACGAATTGACCTAACGTTACTAACGTATCTTTAACACATTTCGAACCTACTGTTATTACTTACCGTTTCATTGTCTCCTCCATTGCCATAAATAGTAGCCACCGAGCCTGCCATTAAAAGTAGTTTATTGGAAAATCCATCTTTATACTGGAGCAGGTTTCTGAAGCAGGACTCTTTGAAGTGCTTTGCAAACACAAAGAGACTTATTTCGAGTTGAAGGTGCATTGCCACAAATCATAAAAGTTCAAAGTAAGACACTTTCTTACTTCAGACGAGGTTGAAAATGTGTGTAGTCACTTGAGTTGGTTAAAAACAAACAAAAACAGAGCACTTTCGGTCTTCTGTCAGACCATGGGCATTCTGTCGTCCTCACTACAAATTCTTGAACATTAAATAAAATAACAAACTCACGCAAATAACTTTGGGTAAGCCTTTGCCATGTTTAAGGATATCCGCAGACGTCACAGATTTGAAAAACACCACAGGATGGACACATTTCAAACGGACCGTTTAGAGCAGGGGCGCGGAACCTCTTTGGCTGAGAGAGCCATGAAAGCCAAATATTTTTTAAATCTATTTCCGTGAGAGCCATATAATATTTTTTTAACACTGAATACAACTAAATTTGTGCATTTTTAAGTACGACCAACATTTTTAGAGTTTAGTAAGTCTCTTATTATTTTTTAATGACATTTTTATTCTGAAGTTAACCAATAATACATTTAATACTTCTTACCCTTAATGTGACTTCTTGAACAGGTGCGGTAGACAAACGGATGGATGGATTCAAATGCATGAGATTGTTTTATATTTTGAACGTTACTAGTGATTTAGGGCTATATAAGTAAACATTGATTGATTGATTGATTTTTAACATTGTGGTTACAAGTGGAATTATTCATTACTTATCGTGTTAAGCAATGTCAGCTAAGATTTATCTGAGAGCCAGATGCAGTCATCATAAGAGCCAGATCTGGCTCAAGAGCCATTGGTTCCCTACTCCTGGTTTAGGGGAAGTAGAAAGGAAGCTATGATTGGTTTATAAATATTTCTGCAATTCTTCCGTTTGATTTCACATTTTCAGGACTTATGCCGATCCCAAATACACATAAGCGGATACCATCAGATTAGAAAAGTTGATTTTGCATAATAGCGTCCCTTTAATTGCTCCAAATCTTTAAAAAAAAAAAAAAAATTATCTTTGCTAATACATACATGCCAGTGATGGGCAAACTGTGTTCTTCCACTAGATACCAAAAGGTACACAATTACCTCATGTTTCATACAACAAAACACATCATGGCATGATTGGTAATGCAAGGTTTTTCTAATGTCAAGTATACTGTATGTACCATGGTTCAAAAAAGATCGGGAAAAACGACTGTGTCCAGTGCATATCCAGATTCTTCAAACCAGCTAATGTTTAACCAAACTTAATCCCTTCACTTTTGGCCAGTCAGTGGGTTTTTTTTAGTAACCGGTATTAGCATTGTATTAATGTGAGTTTACAAGATCAGGTCTGTATCTGTCAGGATTTTATGGATTTATAACTTTCCTTAAAGACGTACTGTACAGTTTCAGTTTTTATGACCTTTAACAGTACTTTTAAAGTTTGGTAAGCTCTCCATTGAACATCAATATTGCACATACTAAGACAATCTGTTTTTGACAGACATGCCGCGCTCAGAGTCACCGTGTCCACATGCCATCATGCATTAGGCTGCGTGTGATACTCATCTCAATGTGACTCCTGGGGTCTCTCACAGCCAAGACGACGTGTCTGAATCGAATTCATTTTGCACTGTTTGGGAACAAAATGAAAATGTTGCCACTGAGGTACAGACAGTCGTCTTAATACTGTAACACACTGGTTGGGTCATATAGCTGCAGGGTGCTGCGTTTCGTACAAAAATCCAACCGTTTTATTAGCTGCGACGGCAGTTAGACTTGCGATACCATAGTGTGCAGACAGGGGCGCTGCATATCGGTTGGAAAAAGGACTATTCCAAGGGTTCCTCTCTGTCAGTGGATAGCGGTGAAAAAAGCTACCCACCGGGATGTTTTATTTTTATTTTTTTAAACGGGAGTCCAGAATTCCTAAAGGCACCGCTGTAGACACGGGTGCCCAAGGTGTGACCATTTGCAGCATGGTTTTGATAACCTGTGTAACATTCTAAAGCAGGGGTGTTAAACGTATGATATCGGCCCCCGAACAGGTTTAACGCGGCCTGCGGGATGAGTTTGCCAAGTATAAAAATTAGACGACATTTTTCAATGAAAGAAACTGCTGTTCTAAATGTGTAAACTAGATGTCACAATAGAAATTATTTGTATTTTTTTAGATTATGCTACCTATGTAAAAAAAAAAAAAAACATGACTGCACCAGTCGAGAAAAATTATCAAACTACATGAATAACATCCTTTAATTTGATTATATAATTTTTTTTATCTTGGTAGATTGAAAATTAACACCGATGAGCTGAGCGATGAACATTATCACATAATTTATTCAGAAAGTATAAATAACGACAAATAAAGATGGAAAACTATTAACCGCAACATGTAAGTGTAAAAAAAACAAAAAACAACAACATTATGAGTTGTACATTTTCAGAAGGTGGTTGTTCTATTTTTTAACAAAGAAAACCATCTGAAGTTGTCTTTATTCTTAAGTTATCGTGCCGTGATTTTACAAGTCAGGCCCACTTGGGAGTAGATTTTTCTCCATGTGGCCCCCGATCTAAGATGACTTTGACACCCTTGTTCTAAAGTGATGAAATAATAATAATACAATTAAATTATTAATACCTGCCAAAAATGGGGAAAGGCTGAAAATAATGAGAAAAAGTGCAAAATGTTAATAAAACGCTTCGTCTTTTTGGGGTTTGATCGTTTAACCGATTTTAGCCATGATGCATTACAAGATATTTCAATTATTTTTTAGTTACCATTATATTTAGAAACAAATATATATATATATATATAAATGTATTATGTTAATTCAACAGTTAATTGTATTAATATGTCGACTTATCCGTGCTTATGTATCATAATGGCAACAATGTTTAATGATAAATTGATTAAAAAAAAGCTTTGATTTATACTTGGTTGCTTTGATTAATTGTATAATGACAGTAGTTAATGAAGATGAATAAAATCCAGACTGCATGGAGTGTCCAGAACTTTAAATCTGCGGACATAGTTTCCGAACGGCTGCTGGAATAGACAGGAAATGAAAGCGGCGGTGTGTGGGTTTTGTGATCTGTTGTGGCATCGACTTTTTAAATTTTGTTAATGCACACATTTTTAGAGTGTAATTTCAATGGAGATTATACACATTTATTAAAAACAAACAATGAAGGTTATGGCAATCAGAAAAATTGTTTATTTCATATAGTTCCCCTAAAATACGCATTGAGGTTATAAAGTGTGTTTAATCCAATTACTTAATTATTATAGTCATATAATAATAATACATATAATATTATTACATAATTAATCCAGTTAGTGTTAGTAGTACGCAGGCTTCAACTAGTGGTACATCAAAGAATAATTTGATGAAAGTGTAATGTTTTATGTTCCTACATTCAAACACAGTGTTACTGTTCCAACTGTCTGTAATGTTACATTGGCCAAAAATGTTAAATATACTTTTTTAATAAAACGTCTGCTTTGTTTTAATGAATACTTAAGCCTATTAATCTACTGGTTTCTGGTTTATTGTTCTTCGGTCAATGGTCAAAAAAACAAACAAACAGTTGTACTTTCATAAATTGAAAATAAAAATGTTGCAGACCGAAAGGGTTTAGGCTGAAGTTGAACACTTATTGCGCCTAGCCCTATAAACAATGTCAAGAACAAAATAAACTTCCGAAAATTATGAAATGTCCTTTGCACAACATATGAATACACATTATACACAACATGAACATAGTTCAATTATATACAATCATATACTGCATTTTAATGTTGGTCATTATGGTGGTACTTGCAGAGCCAAGTGTTTTCAGAGGTGGTACTTTTGAGAACCACTGAACGAGATAGTTTACTCAATTTCTAAAATACACAAGAGCTGCAACTTTTTATCGCTTGAGATTAGGACTTGGTCACATTACCCCTAAATTGTGCGCTGCTAAAACTTACATTTAGCATTAAAAGGAGCTTTGAAAAACAATCCCTGATGAAATTATACTTTTTTTTAATATACGTTTTAAAATGTCAATACTCAATGCACAGTCAGAAGAATGAACATAACACCGTCTGATACGAAACTACTTTATCACTCGCAGTTGTAGTTTATCAAAGTATGAAATACTAGTATGGAATACTAGTATTGCACCAACATGTCAATATTTTATGTAAACTCTTTCCCTCAATGACTATTTTGTTGTGTTTTCTGCTCTCGGTGGATTCATTTACCGCTGAGCAGGCTAAAAAAAAAATTTTTCTTTCTTTTTCTGTAGCTGCCGCACCTTCCCATCACCCTGACTGCGGGAAGGACCCCTTTATGTCAGTTGAATGTTTTGTGTAGGTTACAGCTTGTAAATCATAATTTCATTTGTTCACAAATAATATTCGAGGACTGCTGTGATTGGTTGAACTTGACCAGTGTCTCTCTTGCGCTGGAGACACCGCCGGCCTTGCTGAGGGATGAGCATGTCGAGCAATTATAGCTGGAATAATAACGCACTGATGGGGCGACATGTTTCGCTCCACCGATCGGCAAAGTTCGTGCGAAGTTCTAATTAACCGCTAACTCGTTTACAAATGAACGCGCTCAGGCATTGGTGTGCTTAAGTGTGGTGAGTGTAATTAGCTGCAGGGAACAACAATGTCACCGAACGTTCATCCTCCCACCAACTTTTTACAGTATATACCAGGGGTCACCAACGCGGTGCCCGCGGGCAGCAGGTAGCCCGCTGGCCTGTTCTAAAAAATAGCTCAAATAGCAGCACTTACCAGTGAGCTGCCTCTATTTTTTAAATTGTATTTATTTACTAGCAAGCTGATCTCGCTTTGCTCGACATTTTTAATTCTAAGAGAGACAAAACTCAAATAGAATTTGAAAATCCAAGAAAATATTTTAAAGACTTGGTCTTCACTTATTTAAATAAATTCATTTATTTTTTTTACTTTGCTTCTTATAACTTTCAGAAAGACAATTTTAGAGAAAAAAGTACAACCTTAAAAATGATTTTAGGATTTTTAAAAACATATACCTTTTTACCATTTAAATTCCTACCTCTTCTTTCCTGACAATTTAAATCAATGTTCAAGTTTTTTTTTTTTATTGTAAAGAATAATAAATACATTTTAATTAAGTTCTTCATTTTTGCTTGTTTTTTCGACGAAGAATATTTGTGAAATATTTCTTCAAGCTTATGGTTAAAATTCCCCAAAAATATTCAGGCAAATCTAGAAAATCTGTAGAATCAAATTTAAATCTTATTTCAAAGTGGATTTTAACCTATTCAAAACATGTAATCAAAATTCCAAAATTAATCTTAATCAGGAAACATTAGTAATGATGTTCCATAAATTCTGTTTTTAATTTTTTCAAAAAGATTCGAATTAGACAGTTTTTCTCTTAATTTTTTTCAGTTGAATTTTGAATTTTAAAGAGTCACAATTGAAGATAAACTATGTTTCAAAATTTTCGTGTTTTCCCTTATTTTAAACCGTTCAATTAAGTTTTTTTGTTTTTTATCATTTATTCTCTACAAAACACTTTCCATAAAAGGAACTGCAGTCATTAGTGAAACCTTATACATCATTGCTATCGTTACTTTTTACTAAACCAGTCTCTTCAATTAAATCAATAAGTCATAGTGTTGTAGTACGAAATTCTATCAAAATTCTTTCTCAAATTAAAAAACAATTGAATATTTCCAATGTAACTATGTATTCACCAATATATCACAACCATGCATTTATTCCATCGATAACAGATAAAACATTTTTTGACTGGTACTCAAATGGAATTAAATGCATAAAAGACATTTATGTCGAGGACAGTCTTGTGTCATTTGAGCAATTGCGAATCAAATTCAATTTGTCCCAATTCAGTTGGTTTTGCTATTTGCAGGTAAAAACATTTATTAAAGAAAACATTTCAAAGTCTCAGCTGGTAAATGAAAAACATCCTCTTTTAGAACTATTAAATTTACCACCCACAAGTAAAAAGTTTATCGCTAAATTTGTCAGCTGCTTCATTATGTCTATGACATCAGCAGACAGTGTTAAAAGAGCATGGGAACAGGAACTAAGAACAACAATACCCAATCAGCAATGGGAACAGACACTCTCTCAAATTCACAAATGCTCAATTAACAGCAGACATAGGCTCATACAGTTTAAAGTGATTCATCGTTTTTACTATTCTAAAGTTTTATTACACACATTTTATCCGGATACATCTCCACTTTGTGATAAATGTAAATCTGCTGAAGGATCATTGTCTCACTCGTTTTGGGGATGTCCAATTATTCAATCATTTTGGTCCAGCATTTTCTTTTTTTACTCGGGGGTATATCAGAGACAAATTGTCCCTGATAGGGATATGATCTTATTTGGGTGGTCTTCAGAAACACAAAAGCTTCCAAAACATATTAGAACTGTGTTGCTGCTTGGGACGGTTTTGGCCAAAAGACTCATTCTCAGAGACTGGAATACTCTATCTGCACCCAACTTCAGGAACTGGTTAAAGGAACTTGTGAATGTAATGACTCTTGAAAAAATAAGATTTATAAACTCTACAAATATGAATAAATGGGAATTAACCTGGAAACCTTTACTGACATATATTGAAGCATAACTTATAGACATTTAAAGGAAAACTAAACTGCCATTTTTTTGTAGTTGTATTCCTTTTTTATTTTTAATTTTTATTGTTATTATCTTTTGTACTGATTCAACACTACATTTGTTTTTCTTGTGTCACTTCTGATATGGTTTTGTCATGGTTTACTTGCTTTTTTGTTCTGTTTTTTTTTTTTTGATTATTGTTTTGTATTGATCAAGCCCTGTAACTTTTCCTTTTTTTTCCCTCTAAGTGTGTACGGTGGACAGGCCCTCGGGAGGTGATCTTGTGAACACTTCCTGAGGATCCTTGATACCGAGGTATGTTCATCTATTTTGCTGTGATCTCGATAGCCTGCTGATCGTGAGCCGCAGCGGGATGGATGGATATATATGTATATATATATATATATATGTATGGATATATATATGTGTGTGTGTATGTATATATATATACAATATATGGGTATATTTTCTAATAATGTCTGTACTGTAAACCTTGAGTTGTTAAAGTTCATGTGCACCTCTCTCCTCAAGTGTGTATGTGTGTGTGTATGAGTGGATGTGACTGTTTGTCATTTTAACTGTAAAATCTAATAAAATATATTTGCACAAAGACAGTTTTTCTCTTAATTTTTTTCAGTTGAATTTTGAATTTTAAAGAGTCACAATTGAAGATAAACTATGTTTCAAAATTTTCGTGTTTTCCCTTATTTTAAACCGTTCAATTAAGTTTTTTTGTTTTTTATCATTTATTCTCTACAAAACACTTTCCATAAAAGGAAAAAAAAAGTACAACGGAATGACAGAGAAATACCCATTTATATATATATATATATATATATGTATTTTAAAGGTAAATTGAGAAAATTGGCTATTTCTGGCATTTTTTTAAGTGTGTATCAAACTAGTAGCCCTTTGAATTAATCAGTACCCAAGAAGTAGCTCTTGGTTTCAAAAATGTTGGTGACCCCTGGTATATACTATAACTATTTATAGTATTAAAAAATATTGTGTTTCAAATAAACAGAATTTGACATCAGAATGTGAAAAATGTGTATTATTTATGTAAATTGACCTTTGATCTATTCAAGGTGCTTGTGCTTATTTTGAAAAACAGCAACGTCCGGGACCTAAATGCACGTGCATCCACACTAACGTCATCAATGTTTACAAACAGTATAAATATATCTCTGCGATGGGAAGGCGGGAGGACTTGTCCAGGGTGTACGGCGCCTTCCGCCCGAATGCAGCTGAGATAAGCTACAGCAGGGGTGTCCAAACTTTTTCCACTGAGGGCCGCACACTGAAAAATCCATTTATTTTAAAAAACAATCCAATATATGTATTAAAAATATACATTTAGACCTCCACTCAGACTTGATCCCGGGGACCCCAAAGGGTTTTGGTAAAAATAAAATGTTAAAAATGTGTCAATATTCAGTATTATTATTTGGATTATTATTCAAGTTTTAAATCTCTAGATCAACATTAGGTCTATCTGTCAATATGACGTTTTTAAAGATTTAAGTTGTATGCTCTTTTTGTCAAAGAAAACCATGTTTTTTTATGGAAAAAAAATACAAAATATGCAATATTTTCACCCCAATAAAATTTTTAAGTACAATATTTGAGATTATATAATAATTGGAGCCGTAAAAAGGTCAACAACTCATAACAACATTGATTTTAATTCACTATTATTTTTTGTGCAATGACACTTGAAAACAAATCACACTGATCCAAAGGGGTCCTACTCATTTAAGTGTTAAAAAAAAAAGTAATTTTTATTTTTTATTTTTATAATTTTAACACAATGGTCTCGAGATCAAATTCAGATCCATTTGTCAATTACAAGTTTTTTTGTAGTTTATGTTTTTTGTATGTTCGTTTTAGGCCCTTCTTTGAAAAAAAAAAACAGCTCAGTTTTTTATATGGCAAACACAAAATATCCAACATTTACCCACAAAAATATCTCGAAGTGGAATATTTAATGTGACGTAATTGGAGCCTTGAATAGGTCAATAATTCATAATGACATTGATTTTGATTCACTTATTATTTTTTAAAGAAAGAAACAGCCTGCATGGCAGCTGTGTGTTATTAGAGTAAACATTGCAAAATGTTCCTGTTACATTTTCTCTTTTATACCACTTTTTATGTTTTATTTTTTTTCCATAGTATTTTTAAAATGTGCCATGGGGCCGTAAAAAAAAGGACCTGCGGGCCGCAAATGGCCCCCGGGCCGCACTTTGGACACCCCTGGGCTACAGTGACCCTCTGCGTCCCCAAAAGGGACAAGCGGTATAAAATGGATGGATAAATACATCTGTAATAATCAGGTCTTAGCATTAAAGTATTTTCTTCCTCAATTTGCTTTTATTTTTCTTCTCTATTTTAACACCAATTTGTTTCAATGAGTGGAGGAGTTCAAGTACCTAGGAGTCTTGTTCACGAGTGAGAGAAGAGTGGATCGTGAGATCGACAGCCGTATCGGCGCGGTATCTTCAGTAATGCGGACGTTGTACCGATCCGTTGTGGTGAAGAAGGAGCTGAGCCGGAAGGCAAAGCTCTCAATTTACCGGCCGATCTACGTTCCCATCCTCACCTATGGTCATGAGCTTTTGGGTCATAACCGAAAAGATAAGATCACGGGTACAAGCGGCCCAAATGAGTTTCCTCCGCCGGGTGGCGGGTCTCTCCCTTAGAGATAGGGTGAGAAGCTCTGCCATACGGGAGGAACTCAAAGTAAAGCCGCTGCTCCTTCACATCGAGAGGAGCCAGATGAGGTGGTTTGGGCATCTGGTCAGGATGCCACTTGAACGCCTTTAGGGCACGTCCAACCGGTAGGAGGCCACGGGGAAGACCCAGGACACGTTGGGAAGACTATGTCTCCCGGCTGGCCTGGGAACGCCTCGGGATCCCCCGGGAAGAGCTGAACGAAGTGGCTGGGGAGAGGGAAGTCTGGGCTTCCCTGCTTAGGCTGCTGCCCCCGCGACCCGACCTCGGATAAGCGGAATAAGATGTTTAAATAAAGTGAATTAAAAAAAAACAAAAAGCATTCCAATGGCGACTTGCCTTCCGCCCGAATGCAGCTGAGATAGGCTCCAGCACCCACCGCGACCGCGAAAAGGGACAAGCGGTAAACATGGATGGATGTAATTCCGGTGCGACCAGGAAAAAAAAGGGGGAAGCTGGTGTTAATTTAATTGTCTTGTCTTACCTTGTATTGTCAACATGTCTTTTGGCAAAAGGCGAATATTCCGTTTGATGGCAGCCAGCGCCAACAACCATAATCAGTTTACAACCAGCAACAGCTGAGAGAAGCAGGAAGTGCCAAGAGTGAAGAAGCTGGAACCCAAAAAAAAAAAAAAAAAGTCCGACACTTGCCTCCAATATTAATGTATTTTGGAAGCGGGTACGTTACAGTACGTCTCTAGTGGAAAACTTTGTAAAGTACGGGCCATTTGTCGGTTAAAAGGATAAGAGTATTCACATTACCCAGAGTGCTTTGCAGTCACAAGAACCTCGAAAGTCAGTGTCGCGTGATAAAACACAGCCTGTTTGTGAAAACATTCATGTATCGTATATTTATAAATAAATAGTTCAATATATATATAAAAAAAACATTCATCTAAAATATAATCTTTTGAGTACATTTTGAGTGTCTCATTTTCATTTAGTGAGATTTCGTTTCCTGCAATAAAATTTAGTGAACATGACAAATACATTCATATATATATAAATATATATGTGTATATATATATATATATATATACATGCATATATACATACAAACACGTTTATATTATGTATACACATATGTGTATGTGTATATATATGCATATATACACACATATATACGGTATATATATGTGTGTATATATATACACACACATCTGTATGTGTATATATACACACACATATGTATATATATATATATATACGTGTATATATATATACGCACACATCTGTATATATATATATATATATATATATATATATATATATATATATATATATATACATATATATATATATATATATATATACATATATATATATATATATATATATACATATATATATATATACATATATACATATATATATATATATATATATATATATATATATATATATATATATATATATATATATATATATATATATATATATGGGTCAAATGCAGAGGACAAATTTCACCACACCTAGTGTGTGTGTGACAATCAATTGTACTTTAACTTTAACTTAACTTTAATATACATATGTTTATATATATATACATGTATACATGTATACATACGTATATATACATATATATATTATATACATATATATTATATATACACATAAATATATATATATAAACATACATACATACATGTATATATATAAACATATACATACAAATATATACACATATACATACATATATATACACACATATACATACATGTATTTATATATATACACACACATATATATATATATATATATATATATATAGACATATAATAATGTTACAGTATTGTTTCCATAATCATTCTAGTTGATATTTAGTACAGTTTTATTCTACGAATATTAATTGATGTTTCTTTCATCACACAATTGCAGGTAAAGTGATGTTTAAAATAGCAATCCCATCTGCTACCGCTGAATGGCACTAAAGCACTAAGTGGTCCAGCACTTCAATAAAAAAAAAAAAAGGGAAATATCCCCTAAATAAAAAGAAAGCTATAATTTAAGTGACGCAACATTAATTGGGTGTACCTTTTGCATACCAGGGCACAATATAGTCGACTTATGTGTGCGGTAAATATTTTTATACATACACATACAGGAGATATGTAGAGTATACCACATTGTAATGTAATAGCATTTACACACTGGCATGGAGAATAGCTGGGGTAATTTGTAACTTTCCCATTTTGAAGAATTTCGTTTTGTTTAGAAAAACACTATTAACATTACTAAATAAAAGAAAACATTTTTACTTTATACAGACAATTATTTTGTTTAATAAGACCATTAAACATTATTCAGTTTTTAATTGTTTTGCTATTATATGGAAGCTGCGTTTAGGCACCTAAGGCGATCTATTATGCTAATTATTTTAACTACAGTAATAAAATTAAAGATAGTTTCTTTCATAAAAAAGGCAGCAAATATTTTAAAATGTTATTATCATTACATTAAAACTATTATCATTATACAGTTAAAAGTAAAGTCAACAATACTATTTTGAGTTAATTCAAGTGATTTACAAAACATTTCCTAAATCATTTATTTGTAATTGTTTTTTTCTACAAGTTATGTCTAAATAGGTCATTGTTAGTCACTTAATAGCAAAAGGGTCGTTAAAACAGCATTTCTGTGATAAAGTTGCATGATTTAAAAGCAACATGCTACACAAATAAAAACAACCTAGATTTCCAAGGCGAGCTATGAGTTTGAATTTAAAAACACATTCATAGCCTCAACGTTGGAAAAAAAGCTGTTTAATAGCAACCCCATCTTTAAAAATGTGCAAGTCTTTTGTGATGAAACATCATTTCATCCAACATGAGCTAAAATATTTACCAACAAAACAAAATGTACAGTGTATGAACCAGAAGAGAAAACGTAAACATTGCTGGATTGTTAAAAAAACAAAAACGTACCAGATAATTTGGAGTTGCATGAATCGATTAAAGCTACTGAAGAAATATTGTTTTCTATAAAGGGAACATTATTTAATCCCTCTAAAATTCTGTAATTGTTGGCATAAAAAAAGTAAACTATAGGGAATTAAAACAAAGATGTATATACATTTAGCTGTCGTTGAAATACAAATGTAAACAATAATGACAAATAAACAACAAACATGAAATAAAATGGAGAAAAATGATGACAAATAAAAAAAACAAGGAGAGACAATTCGGCTGAAATAAACTATATGGCAATATTATTAATAATAATGCAATGCAATAATAATTTAATACTTTTGATCAAATGCTGTATTTTTGGAATCTTCACAATTTTAACGGCATTATTTGACGTTTCAAAGTTTTACCTTTAAGGGCTCAGGAGCTTTTAAATGTCAAATAAATGTACAATTTGTTGTGACAAATCCGCGGCCAAACAAAACACCCCGAGAAAATGTACACCATTTAACTGTAAATGTACTTAACTTAAACACATAATAATAATAATAATAATAATAAAATTAAATGCAAATGCTCAATATATTCCCGGGATAGGAAATGAGGGTTAAATAACAACACAGATACAAGGCAGCAGGTAGATTATGAAGGATTTTTAACAAAAATTCTGGAATATTCATTCAAAAAGTGCCCCAGTGAGAGAGAAGAGAGAAAACAAAAGACGGAACCATGACTTTTAAAGTTATACAATATTTACAAAAGCGGATCAAAAAAAAAAAAAATGTTGATGACATAAATCCCTATAATAAACCCATCCTTCAAGTTAGTGCCCTCAAAAAAAAAAAAGTATAGTAAAATAATGTTTTTTGGTGGACTTTATCATCATAATTTGAATTGTACTCCTCCTAATAATAATAATAATGAATAATAATGGTATTTGTTTGTTTTCTTAATGAAATCTTCCACCTCGGAATAAATAAGAGCAATACAATGAAAGCAGATTTTAGCAACCAGCAAGCATCTCTGCAGACAAAACCAGGACTCAGCATATATACACACATACATGTATGAATTCATATATGTGTGTATATATATATATATTTATATCTGGAAGCCATTCTGCTGCGTTGTTTCCTTCACGACACAATAGTGTCTGCACCCTGGACTCACAGTGCTGGGCTGGGTCTCCTCAGAAACACAAACATGTTCTTCTAGAAGAAGAAGAAGAAGAAGAAGAAGGAGAAGAAGGAGAAGAAGGAGCCGCTCTCCTCCTCGCTGCAAGTCTATGGTACATAAAACACTATGAAGTGATTGGTATATAAATAAAGGAGGCAAAAATCCGAGTTTATTGAACCGGGGTCTGGACCCCGTGGTGGGGCGGCGTGTCCCCGTACACGTCCTCGCCGCCCGGCAGAGCTCCTCCGGGAGGCGTCATGCGCTTCTCCTTCTGTCTCCTGTTACAAAACCAAACCCTCACCACTTCTTTCTCCAGGTGCAGACTGTCCGCCAGGCTGATTATTTCCGAGGCGGCAGGTTTGGGGCACTTCAAAAAATGGCTCTCCAAAGCCCCCTTGACGCTCACCTCGATGGAGGTCCGTTTTTTCCGTTTCCGGCCCTGCGCGGCGATCTTGTCCAGGCTGGTGGGGCTGCCCGAGGTGGAGTCCGCCTCCTCCAGCCACTTGTTCAACAGAGGCTTCAGCTTGCACATGTTCTTGAAGCTGAGCTGCAGGGCCTCGAACCTGCAGATGGTGGTCTGCGAGAAGACGTTGCCGTACAGGGTCCCCAGGGCCAGCCCCACGTCCGCCTGCGTGAAGCCCAGCTTGATCCGCCGCTGCTTGAACTGCTTGGCGAACTGCTCCAGGTCGTCCGAGGTCGGCGTGTCCTCGTCCGAGTGGTCGTGGTGGCTCTGCGGCCGGTGCTGGTGCTGCTGGTGCTCGCTCAGGTGCGGGCTGTGGTGGGGGTCCTCGTGGGGGTCGCGCAGGGCGTGGTGGTGCAGCCCCAGCCCGTTGACGCCGAAGCTGGGCTGCGAGTAGAGCAGACTCTGGCCGTTGGTGGTCGCCATGCTCTGGATGTGCGCCGCCGGCGGCGCCGCGGCGGCGGTGGTCCTCCACGCCCGCGCGTCGTGGTGGTTCTGGTGCACCAGGTGCGACGGCCGCGTCTGGTGCTGCGCATTGCCGTGCATGTCGTCCCGGGCGCCCTGCACGGCGGGCTTGATGTCCTGCTCCGCGCCCAGCGGGCTGGTGGACCACGGCGCCGCCTCGCCGTGGGACGAGAGCGCGGTAATCCACTGGTGCGCGTGGCTCAGCGCGTGGCCGTTGCTCTGCAGCGGGTAGTCGCTCTGCAACAGGCTCTGCGCGTCCCGGTACGCCGCGGCTTGCTGCATGGCGCCGGGCTCCGAGTGCACGATGGAGGCGCTGGAGGTGAGGAGGCTGTAGTGGTTAGACGCTGCGGTCGCCATGACGCTCGGAGCCGGACTGCTTGCTCTTATCGGGAGATGCTCGCATTTGACGGATCATCTCCTGCCGACAGGAGGCTCCCGGGCGCTTTGCCCAGGCGAGCGTCCGGAGCGCACCTGGCCTGGGCCCGCCCCCACGCCCCGCGCTCATTGGCCCGAGCGGGAGTGATGGACGTGGTTGCCAGGGGCGACGGCGAGCCCATTGGCTGCGGGGAGTCTTCTCGCGATTGGAGGCTGGGAGGAAAGGAGTGATGGAGTGCGGCATGGAGGGAAGCGGCGGCGGCGGCGGCTTCGGCGGAGAGACTGTAAGATAGTTGATTTATTTGGATTATCACCGACTGTCATGGCTGAAGATGTACACGGAAACAACCATATCACGTCTTTATTGATTGATGCTACTAATTGTTATCATCTGCATATTAAACGGTCTTATAAAACCTGAATTTATCCATCGTTAATTGCAGCTTTGGAGAATGCAATACATCTGGAGCACGTTAAACATTTGTGATGATATATTTGTGCTGTGCAATATGCATTTCCCCCTTTATTATTATTATTATTTTTATTATATCAAGTATCAAACATTTGCAAAATTAAATTATGGTCAAACACTGAAAATAATGACACACTGTTGTTTACAAAACACCTACATTGACATATCCAGTGTAAAAACTATTGCTGTGTTTCAATTGGTGCAAAAAAAGTTTCATATGCACATTTTATACATTTTAAGAATTGAAAAAAATATTTTACATGACAAAAAAAAAAAAAAAAAAATCCTGCACTTTACATGTGCATTATATTGGAATCACACAAACTTCTAGTTTTAAGGTTTTCCTTTTTTTTTTTAAATTAAAATAAATTACATGAATTGATTAAACAAGTTGAAAAACGTATTCGGGTGTTACCATTTAGTGGCCAATTGTACAGAATATGTACTGAACTGAGCAATCTACTAATAGAAGTATCAATCAATCAATCAAAAACAATGCCATTTTGGGAAGGTGTTACTTATTTGAACTTTACAAACATAATCAAAGTCCATTTTGTCAGGCAATTTTGTAAATTGTAATTTCATAAAAACTAACAATCATTCATTCAGTTATGTGAACTGACAAATATTCGTACCTAATCCTGGGTGTGTCTAACTTTATTTCTAAAATATTCCACTTTCAAGTAAAATAGTACTTTACTTAGAAACCCTTATACATACGATACAAGAAACATGTCATCAAATTTTATTTACTTAGTGGTTTTGAGGCAATACGTAGCGTGTGTTTTTAAATAAAGTTAACTCATTTGATTTTGCAGTGTGATTTCTACTACACCAGAGGTGTCCAAAGTGCGGCTCGAGGGCCATTTGTTGCCCGCCGTTTGTTTTTTATTGGCCTTCAGATGCGGGGGGGAAAAAAGGACAAATAGAGCAAAAAAGTAAGCAATGTACTTAAACAAATGTACCAAAAATTACTAATAATACCAGGATTTGTCTTTAAATGTATATTAGACATATTATGTTTTTTTAGCCTTTAAAAAAATTATGTTGTTGTCTTTAGATTGTTTAAATTGGTGGTGCAAACGTTTGGACACATTGATGTCAATATTTTTTCACTGGAGTTTGGGTTCATCACAAAACTTATTTTGTTACATGTAAAATAACTACACTTTATTAGTTTGTGATGAAGAGACTAATAACATGTTCCATCTGTGAGAACCTTTTAGATATATTTCAATTGTTTTCAGGTCTAAAGTTAAATGATGTTTCCAAACATTAAAAAAAAGAATGACGAGACATTTTAATGTCCTTTTGGGGCCTCCTGTCTAGAGCAGAGAGAGAGAGAACGGCTCTCCATCCCGTCCCAGCTGTCTTCCCCCCGGTGTCAGCCTCAGGGACCAGGACTTTGTCCGGAAAGGGGACATTCCTGGCCCACCACTGCTGGTTGCCATAGGGAGACGTAAAATGAAACAACAGCAGTGGCGTTGCTGCTTCACCCCCCCTCCTCCCTGCATGCTATCTAAAGACCTATTTAGAGAGACTCTGCTGTGGGGACAAAGCCTGGTTGGGATAAAGGAAGGAGGAGTAAAGAGCACCGAGTCCTGAGAGGGAGAAAGGAGCAGAAAAGTGAAAAAGATGAGAGAGATTATGTCCCTCCTCAAAGCAGCTCCTCACACTTCAGTGAAATGAAGCAAACAACATGAACAAAAAAAGTTGGATAAAAAACTTTGGAGGTATGCTGGGCACTCACTATTATACCTCATGAACAATGCCTTCTGTCGATTCAATCATGGAATATTGCTAATAAAACTGAAACTATTTTAATTAATTAAATTACATAGTTTTGGGCATAATTTATGTGTTCAGATCATGCATGCTTTTTAATTTGTGTGAAAAAAATACAATTATTTGCAATATATTGGAGTGTGACATGGAGTGACATGGAGGTTTATGGTTAGTGAGGCACTGACTGGAGTTATTGTTCATTATTGTTTTTGTATTTATTGTGCTCTAATCAATGAAATATATCAAGAAACAAAAGAGGACAATAATTCACTTTAGAAAAATATTTTTTTCAAATATCAATCCTATTGGTATTTTTTGTATACAAACCTAAGACACTTTTGTAGTGTTCTACCTTTATTGTCCACAAAGGTCTGTTATTATGTTGTAAAAGTCTTCTTAATTTTTTTATTTAGTGTTAAGCAGCATTTTTGCCTCTTTGTAGAAGGATGGCAGCGACAAGCACCGTGCTAGTTCATGATGAGCCAGAGTAATGTATGCCATTTTTTTGTAATTTAGTGTCTGATTAGTCGGAATAGTGTATAATCAAAACTTATCTAGTAAAAATGTCACTTTATGAATGATATGAAGTGTTAAAACAAACATATTCGTATAGCCCTTTCCTGTTCCCTCATTGATAAGAATACACCGTAATGGCAACTTTCTGCAAATATTTTATTGTAGTTCACAGTGAGCTGGAATTTGACCTTTAGATGGGGTTGTGCGACTTGATGTTAAATTTGTTGATTTCCACTAAAAACATAAATTACGAAACAATGTTGTTCTAATGAATTAGTTTTAGTACAAAATATGCATACAATTCAATGCAAGTTAGTTAAAACATTTATAAAAATCAGTTGAAATGAACGCAAAATTGGGAAAGATTTGTGTAATGTGGAAAGAGAGGGCTTCAAAACTCTAATTAAGGCCCCAATCGAGCCTAAATGTTTTTCTTCAAACATTATTTTGGACACACGCCCTCTAACCAAGCAGTTTTTACTTTAGAACAGCGGTAGATCCCCTGTTTAAAAATAAATAAATAAAATTATCTATATACTGTATATATATATATATATATATATATATATATATATATATATATATATATATATATATATATATATATAATTATAATATTATTATTATACTAATATTTTATTATTCTTTTTTAAAATCTGTCTTTTCTAATCCATTTACTACCCCTTGTTGCTCTCGGTGCGTGCTCTTTCAGTTAATTAATGTACGATATATATATATATATATATATATACACACGCACACCTATACACACATTTATATTCAAACACATATATATACACACACACATATACACACACATATACATATATATATACATATATATATATATATATATATATATATATATATATATACAAACACATATACACACAGATATATACACACACACACACACACACACACACACACACACACACACACACACACATACACACAAACAAAAACACGCACACAGACACACACTTATATATATATATGTGTGTGTGTGTATACTGTTTATATATGTGTTTATATATACAGCTGTGTGTGTTTGTATATATGTGTGTGTGTATATATATATATATATACATACACACATTTATATATGTATGTCTGTATATGTATATATATATATATATATATATATATATATATACACACACATGAATATGTGTACACATACATATATGTATAGATATTTATATACGCACACATATATATAAACACATTTATACACACACACACACACACATATATATATATAAACACATATAGATACAAACACACGCACATATACATATATACGCATATATACATATATATACATATATACACATATATACACATACATACATACATATATATACATATATATACATATATATATATATATACATATATATATACATATACATATATATATATATATATACATATATATATACATATATATATATATATATATACATATATATATACATATATATATATATATACATATATACATATATATATATATATATATATATATATATATATATATATATACATATATACATATATATATATATATATATATATATATATATATGTATATATATATATATATATAAATGCATATACAGTACATACATACATACACATACAAACCCCATTTCCAAATGAGTTGGGAAATTGTGTTAGATGTAAATATAAACGGATTACAATGATTTGCAAATCCTTTTCAACCCATATTCAGTTGAATATGCGACAAAGACAACATATTTTTGATGTTCAAACTAATAAACAGTTTTTTTTTGTGTGCAAATAATCATTAACTTTAGAATTTGATGCCAGCAACACGTGACAAAGAAGTTGGGAAAGGTGGCAATAAATGCTGATAAAGTTGAGGAATGCTCACCAAACACTTATATGGATCATCCCACAGTTGTGCAGGCTAATTGGAAACAGGTGGGTGCCATGATTGGGTTTAAAAGCAGTTTCCATGAAATGCTAAGTAATTCACAAACAAGGATGGGGTGAGGGTCACCACTTTGTAAGCAAATTGTCGAACAGTTTTAGAACAACATTTTTCAACGAGCTATTGCAAGGAATTTTGGGATTTTAAAATCTACGGTCCGTAAAATCATCAAAATGTTCAGAGAATCTGGAGAAATCATTACACGTAAGCGATTATACAGACTTTTGATCCCTCAAGCGGTACTGCATCAAAAACCGACATCAGTGTGTAAAAGATATCACCACATGGGCTCAGAAACACTTCATAAAACCACTGTCAGAAACTACAGATAGTCGCTACATCCGTAAATGCAAGTTAAAACTCTACTATGCAAAGCCAAACCCATTTATCCACAATACCCTGAAACACCGCCGCTTGGCTGGGCCCGAGCTCACCTAAGATGGACTGATGCAAAGTGGAAAAGTTTTCTGTGGTCTCACGAGTCCACATTTCAAATTATATTTGGAAAAAGAGGACGTGGTGTCCTCCAGAACAAAGAGAAAAATAACCATTCGGATTGTTATAGGCGCAAAGATCAAAAGCCAGTATCTGTGATGATATGGGGGTGTATTAGTGCCTAAGACATGGGTAACTTACACAGCTGTGAAGGCACCATTAATGCTGAATGGTCCATACAGGTTTTGGAGCAACATATGTTGTAATTCAAGCAACGTTATCATGGACTCCCCTGCCTATTTCAACAAGACAATGCCAAGCCACATGTTACAACAGTGTGGCTTTGTAGTAAAAAAGTGCGGGTACTTTCTTGGGCCACCTGCAGTCCAGACCTGTCTCCCATGGAAAATGTGTGGCGCATTATGAAGCGTAAAACACGACAGCAGAGACCCCGGACTGTTGAACGACTGAAGCTCTACATAAAACAAGAATGGGAAAGAATTCCACTTTCAAAGCTTCAACAATAAGTTTACTCAGTTCCCAAATGTTTATTGAGTGTTGTTAAAAGAAAAGGTGATGTAACACAGTGGTGAACATGCCCTTTCCCAACTACGTTGGCACGTGTTGCAGCCATAAAATTCTAAGTTAATTATTGTTGCAAAAAAAAAAAAAAAAGTTTATTAGTTGAACATCAAATATCTTGTCTTTGTAGTGCATTCAACTGAATATGGGTTGAAAAGGATTTGCAAATCATTGTATTCCGTTTATATTTACATCTAACACAATTTCCCAACACATATGGAAACGGGGTTTGTACATTTATATATATACATATATATACACACATGTACATAAAGACACATACATGCATATATATATATGTATATATATATATATTTTATATATATATATATATATGCACATACATACATATATATACACACATACATATATACTGTATACACATACATATATATACATATACATATATATATATACACACACTCACACACGCACACATATATGTATGTATACACACACACACACACACACACACACACACACACACACACACACACACACACACACACACACACACACACACACACACACACACACACACACACACATACACACTCATATATATATAACAGCCCGCCCCCCCGGCCAAACTTTTCCAACCCAATACGGCCCCCGAGTTAAAAAGTTTGGGGACCCCTGCTTTAGAACATGTTAAAAACGTCAAATCATACAGAAAATACAAAACAACACAGTTCAATGGACAAATATAAGTATTTTCTTCTAAATATATAAAAGCAAAAAAAACATTTGTAGTCTTATAACTTACAAATCCCAGAAACAGGTCCCTTACTTTGTTGTAAAAGTCCTCTTTATCTAGACAAAATATCATATTTCAATAGGCAACAATTAATATTTATTTTATTATCTTTTTTTAAATATTTGTTTACGACATGATGCACGTCACTTGAAGGAATGTATCAAAAACTGTGCTTTCACAAAGATTTTACGAAAATGTATATTAACACAATACTATTATGTTAATTGTGGTTGTAGTTTGCAGTAAAACTGTACTGCATCACACGAAGAGCTGCACTGTAAACATGTGCCAGAATTTCACAGCATTTAACAGTATTTTTTCACAGTCAAATACTGGACTCAAAATATACTGTAACATTACAACAAGTGACTGTAAAAAAAACAGTATTTTTATATTTCACATTAATTAACTGTCATTGTCTTTTTAACGGTCATCTGTTGCAATGTTACGGTACATTTTGGAAAAAAACTAATAACTGTAAAGGGGTTCTGTTGACTTGGTTGCACAATTAACTGCTATTACATGTGAAATAACAGTTAACTGCTGTGAAGCATAAGGATTTTGTATTTACAGCCAATTGTTGTAATGTCACAGTCAATTTTGACAACAAATGACTGTAAATTCAAACTGATTTGTCTCTTAAGGGGTTGCGTAGACTACCTTGCATACTGCTGCAGAGTAAGTGGTGATACTCTGCTTAACCGGGAGAGTAATGAACTATAAAATTAAATTTTGTGAAGTTACATCATATAAGTGTAATTTTATTGTAATGAACTATAAAATTGCAACTGTGAAGTTACTGCATTTAGTTGTAACCCTGTTGTAATTAACTGTAAAATCACTGCTCTGCAGTTACAGTAAATGGCTGTAATGATATTTCACCTCCTCTTCTTCCCCGCTTTACTGTGGTGTCCCCCAAGGATCTATTTTAGGCCCCATCCTGTTCGCTCTTTATCTCCTCCCTCTTGGAGATATTTTTAAGAAACATGGAGTGTTTTATCCCTTTTATGCAGATGACTGGCAAATGTATATGCCGATTTCAAAAAGCCACGGCCCCCTGACACCCCTTCTTAACTGTCTATGTGACGTCAAGGCTTGGTTAGCCCAGAATTTTTTAATAATGAATGAGGGAAAAACGGAAATTTTAGTTTTTGGTCTGGCCCTTACTGACTTGGGACCATTGCAAAATTATGTGCGTCCCAAAGTCACCAGCCTTGGCGTCACTATAGACAGCGATTTTAAACTAGACAAACAAGTCAATGGCGTTTTAAAATCGTGTTTTTATCACCTTCGTCTTTTAGTAAAGGTTAAACCGTTTTTATCTTTTAACCTTTTTGAACAAGTCGTGCATGCTTTTATTTCAAGTCGCCTGGACTACTGCAATGCACTTTATGCTGGCATTAGCCAAAAAGCTCTCTCCCGGTTGCAGTTAGTCCAGAACGCGGCAGCACGACTTTTAACAGGGGCCAGGAAACGCCAGCATATAACCCCAATTCTTCAGAGTTTGCACTGGCTCCCTGTTCATTTTAGAATTGATTTTAAAACATTGCTGTTTGTTTTTAAATCTTTACATGGACTGGCACCTCAATATATCTCGGACCTCATCCAAATTTACATT
Source organism: Nerophis ophidion (assembly GCF_033978795.1). Classification (NCBI taxonomy): domain Eukaryota; kingdom Metazoa; phylum Chordata; class Actinopteri; order Syngnathiformes; family Syngnathidae; genus Nerophis; species Nerophis ophidion. The sequence continues at coordinate 62,998,939 of NC_084621.1, forward strand.
CCTGCGCGCGCTCTGAGGTCCGAGAGCCAGTTCCAGCTCGTGGTGCCCAAGACCAGACTTAAGACCAGGGGAGACAGGGCCTTCTCTGTGGTCGGCCCTAAGCTCTGGAACACTCTGCCCCTCCATGTTCAAACTGCTTCCACAGTGGAGTGTTTTAAGTATCGTCTTAAGACCCACTTTTATTCTTTGGCTTTTAACACTACGTGAGTTGTGTGGTCCTCTGTTGTCCTGTGTTTTTTATACACTTTGATTTCTATTTTACTGTTTTAATTGATTTTACCCTTTAAAATCGTTTTTAATCATATTTGTTTTTATATTGTTTTTATTGGTTTTATTTTTATTCATTTTTTGTTTTATTCAGTCATTGGTGGAGCATAATATTGTTTTTAACATGGCTGTGCAGCACTTTGGAAACGTTATTGTTGTTTAAATGTGCTATATAAATAAAGTGGATTGGATTGGATTGGATTGAAATAATTATAAATGTAACTGTGAAAGTAATGTGAAAGTAGTTTGCTGGGATTTTACAATGACATTATATTTTTTTGTATTAACCATCCATCCATCTACTTTTCGCTTATCCTAGGTCAGGTCGCGGGGTCAGCAGCCTAAGCAGTGAAGCCCAGACTTTCCTCTCCCCAGCCACTTCATCCAGCTCTTCCCCTTTGTAATTATAATACTTTTGTATTATAATTTAGGTAAATATGGCCACCGATGGGCTTTGCGGTGGCAGAGGGGTTAGTGCATGGGTGTCAAATCTGGCCCTTGAGGCAATATCAATTTAGCATTAGAGCTGGCCCGCCGGTGTTATACAGCGTCGGTGCCACTGTAACACCGCAATCACCGCTAATACTCATATTTGCCAACCCTCCTAATTTTCCCGGTAGACTACCGAAGTTCAGTGCACCTCCCGAAAATCTCCCGGGGCAACCATTCTCCCGAATTTCTACCGATTTCCACCTGGACAACTATATTGGGGGCGTGCATTTAGGCACTGCCTTTAGCTTTCTCTTCAACCTGTCGTCACGTCCGCTTTGCTTCCATACTAACAGCGTGTCACATAATACTTGTGGCTTTTACACGCACGCACGCACGCACGCTCACACACACACACACACACACACACACACACACACGCACACACACACACACACACACACACACACACACACACACACACACACACACACAGTAAATGCCATGCATACTTGGTCAACAGCCATACAGGTCACACTGAGGGTGGCCGTATAAACAACTTTAGCACTGTTACAAATATGCGCCACACTCTGAACCCACACCAAACAAAAATGACAAACCCATTTCGGGTGAACATCCGCACCGTAACACAACAGAACAAATACCCAGACTCCCTTGCAGCACTAACTCTTCTGAGAAACTTTCAGCAAACTGACCAATAATTAACGTTTTATTCATGCATTTTTTCTTTAAGGCTTGAATGTTTGGTTCATTCATTATTGTTATTTTATTTTGAAATTTATTAGCATGTGGAAAAAAATGATATCTACCTCAGAAGATTGCAAATAGAAAAAATGGCATTACATTTTTATTTAAATTGTATTTGATATGCCATTGATATTTTTTTGATTATTATTATTATTATTTGAAACTGGATTTTGCATGTCACTAAAGTTATATAAGCCTTGCTTGTTCAATATTTAATGCAAACCTTGTTTGGGTCCCTATTAAAAGGTTAATTTGTTCAACCTTGGCCCGCGGCTTTGTTCCGTTGAAAATTTTGGCCCACTCTGTATTTGAGTTTGACACCCCTGGGTTAGTGCGTCTGCCTCACAATACAAAGGTCCTGAGTATTCAGAATTCAATCCCAGGCTCAGGATCTTTCTGTGTGGAGTTTGCATGTCCTCCCCATGAATGCGTGGGTTCTCTCCGGGTACTCCGGCTTCCTCCCACTTCCAAAGACATGCACCTGGGGATAAGTTGATTGGCAACACTAAATTGGCCCTAGTGTGTGAATGTTGTCTGTCTATCTGTGTTGGCCCTGCGATGAGGTGGCGACTTGTCCAGGGTGTACACCGCCTTCCGGCCGATTGTAGCTGAGATAGGCACCAGCGCCACCCCCGGTAGAAAATGTACGGATGGATGGCCACCGATTCATACCTTCGAAAGAGCATTGTATTCCTACACTTCTACAAAGTACATCCATTCATCCATACATTTTCTACCGCTTGTCCCATTCGGGTTACAATGATAAACAAAACAGAAACCATTGGTCCTTATGTGACACAATCCAAATCCTATATTGTTATGAAATACTTTTTTGAAAACATTTTGTGGGTCAGTTGAGATTTATAATACCAGTACTACAAACAAAGACTGGGCACAGGAGGCACATCATAATTGTGCTAAGAAAATTTTGTGTATTTTTTTCTGCTTTAGCCAAATACGGTTTATGATTTTACAAACAATACCTGGAAATTCCCACAACTCCTATCAAGCAAACTAATGCTTTAAGAACCAACAGATGGTATTTGCAATAATCTCCCAAGGCCTAATGCTGGAACGCCACCAAGTGCTTGTATTCCACTTATAAGTGGCCTTTGATGTAGATCATTTCTTAGTCTAATATTCCTATGAATGTATTCAAATCATACAAGATAAAGTTTCTGGGCACGGCTCGGTAATTCATTCTGGTAATACTGAACATTATTGTGGCGTAACTTCGAAATGGGCCAAATCAAAAGAACATTGTGGTAATTAGCTTGTAATTCAAGGAATTACCACATCGCCACACAAACTTAAATAGTCGTGTTGGGAGAAACCCAAAGCACATTATTTTAATGATGTAATATGCAAAATATGTCGCGTTTCAATTACATGCTTTAACACTGCATAAATGATGCTGGCCTTGTTATTTGGACTGCAGGGCTCCGCAGTTATTCAATCACTTAGCAGGGCCAATGTGAGGGGCCGAGCTGCCTCCTCTTATACAGTATATGGAAAAAAAAAGATACCTCACATAGCACTGAGGGCAACTGCCATCCAACGTTTAAGGGTTTAAAGATGAACAGCAGAGAATGTAAGCGTTAAATTAACAGTGGGATAATTATATGACCCGTGTGCACTAAAGATTCAATTTCTAACGCTCTAATTAGACAACCGACTCCCCATACATCAGTTCACATTACTCAGCCGTTTTCTCAGTAGAAAGCGTCCTGTGAGTGGAAATAATTACATTTTATTAAGACATGCTTCTATTTAGTAATATCATTTTCCAATTTTATAGCCGTTGGATGACTTAAGAGGCCGATTACAACGAATGAAATTAATGTGTTTTAGTGTCTGCTGGCGTTCTTTTCATTCAATGTTTGTTTTTCTTCATATTTATGAAAAAAATTCTTGCAATATGCATTTTCTTGCGAGTGGAACATTCAAACGGACTGCGGGACTGCTTCTAAAATGCCCAGAAAAAGTGGTACGTAAGTGATATCAGTCTGCTGCTTCTTTGAAAACATAAGAAAACATCACAGGTGCAGTGAAAAGTCCGCGCAAAATCTGCACTTGTTATCAGTTTTATACTCACAGTCTTAGTAGATCACAGGAAACACAGCCACTAATAGTACACACAATTGTATAGTTTGCACATGCTGCTTCCACCATGGTTATTAGTGGTGCTAAAAAAAAAGGTTCACATCCAAATCGCAATTCTAATTAATTCCTATTCATAATTTTCCAAAAACCAATAGAATTTTTTTTTTTTTAATTAATTTTAAAAATATGAAGCCCCCTCTGTCAGCAGCCACAAGGCGCCTTTGTAACCTTCAAACCTGTTTTGAATAAATGTTATTATTTTTATACTTTGCTTTTAATTTTATGTATAATATATAGTAGGGGTGTGGGGAAAAAAATCGATTCGAATACTAATCGCAATTCTCACGTTATGCGATTCTCATTTTTTAAAAAATCGATTTTTTTTCATTATTTTTTTTCATTATTATAATTTTTTTTCTTAATCAATCCAGCTAACCAATACACAGAAATACCATAACAATGCAATCCAATTCCAAAACTAAACCTGACCCAGCAACACTCTGAACTGCAATAAACAGAGCAATTGAGAGGAGACACAAACACGACAGAACAAACCAAAAGTAGTGAAACAAAAATGAAAATGATCAACAACAGTATCAATATTAGTTATAATTTCAGCATAGCAGTGATTAAAAATCCCTCATTGACATTATCATTGGACTTTTATAAAAATATAAATAAAAGAACAATAGTATCACAGTGGCTTACACTTGCATCGCATCTCATAAACTTGACAACACACTGTGTCCAATATTTTCACAAAGATAAAATAAGTCATATTTTTGGTTCGTTTAATAGTTAAAACAAATGTACATTATTGCAATCAGTTGATAAAACATTGTCCTTTACAATTATAAAAGCTTTTAAAAAAAAAATGTACTACTTTGCTAGCATGTCAGCAGACTGGGGTAGATCCTGCTGAAATCCTATGTATTGAATGAATACAGAATCGTTTTGAGTCGGAAAAATATCGTTTTTGAATCGAGAATCGCGTTGAATCGAAAAAAATCGATATATAATCGAATCGCGACCTCAAGAATCGATATTGAATCAAATCGTGGGACACCCAAAGATTCGCAGCCCTAATATATAGCGACAATCGGTTTGAATGGAGAAGCGATTCTAAATGGAATTGAATCTGATCTGGAGTTGTTCCCTAGTTATTCGATAGTTTGCGGTAATGAAGTAAAACCATTCGTGTCTCGGTCATGTTATCATATCTTAAGGAATAATCGTTTGACTTGAACATAAACAATCCTTGCAGCCCTGGTATAGATCAGTGGTTCTTAACCTTTTTTCAGTGATGTACCCCCTGTGAACAATTTTTTAATTCAAGTACCCCCTAATCAGTGAAAAGCATTTTTGGTTGAAAAAAAGAGATAAAGAAGTAAAATACAGCACTATGTCATCAGTTTCTGATTTATTAAATTGTATAACAGTGCAAAATATTGCTCATTTTAGTGGTCTTTCTTGAATCTTTGGGGGAAAAAAAATTAAAAGAACTAAAAAGTTGTTGAAAAATAAACAAGTGATTCAATTATAAATAAATATTTCTACACACAGAAGTAATCATCAACTTAAAGTGCCCTCTTTGGGGATTGTAATAGAGATCCATCTGGATTCATGAACTTAATTCTAAACATTTCTTCACAAAAAAGAAATCTTTAACATCAATATTTATGGAACATGTCCAAAAAAATCTAGCTGTCAACACTGAATTTCACAGTTTATGAACTTACATTCATATTTTGTTGAATTATTATTCAATAAATATATTTATAAAGGATTTTTTAATTGTTGCTATTTTTAGAATATTTAAAAAAAATCTCAAGTACCCCTTGGCATACCTTCAAGTACCCCCAGGGGTATGCGTTACCCCCATTTGAGAGCCACTGGTATAGATAATATAATGTTGTCATATGATTAACATTTTGTATATATATATATATATATATATATATATATATATATATTTATTTTGTATTTTATGTCATTCTTTTGTTTTGTTTGCATGGCTCAAAATAAACCATTCATTCATTCATTCATTTTCCAATCAGATTATTCACTGGGGTTGCTGTGAGTAATTTTGATTAATCATGATAATATATGATTATTGTTCTATCTCTATCAATTGTGTTTCATTAAGCAAAGAGACTCAATAAATAAGGGAACATATAAGCACTTGTGTTGATTTAACATCATGTTCATGTTAACATTTTTCTAAACATTTATACTTGCATTACTGTGGACCTGTTACACTTTTATTTAACAATGCATATGACAACTCAAAGTATTTTATCTACACTGATTGATTTTATTCAAATTAATTTTTGATTATTTTATGCTTATTTACGATTCTATTTGCCTTCTTGTATTTCATGCATATGTAAAGCACTTTGCATTGCCTTGCGTACGAGTTGTGCACTAGCCTTTAAATAGACTCTCTTTTTAGACCAGTTGATCTGCCGTTTCTTTTCTTTTTCTTCTATGTCCCACTCTCCCTTGTGGAGGGGGTCCGGTCCGATCCGGTGGCCATGTACTGCTTGCCTGTGTATCGGCTGGGGACATCTCTGCGATGCTGATCCGCCTCCGCTTGGGATGGTTTCCTGCTGGCTCCGCTGTGAACGGGACTCTCGCGGCTGTGTTGGATCCGCTTTGGACTGGACTCTCGCGACTGTGTTGGATCCATTGTGGATTGAACTTTCACAGTATCATGTTAGACCCGCTCGACATCCATTGCTTTCCTCCTCTCCAAGGTTCTCATAGTCATCATTGTCACCGACGTCCCACTGGGTCATTATTGTCACCGATGTCCCACTGGGTGTGAGTTTTCCTTGCCCTTATGTGGGCCTACCGAGGATGTCGTGGTGGTTTGTGCAGCCCTTTGAGACACTAGTGATTTAGGGCTATATAAGTAAACATTGATTGATTGATTGATTGATAAATGACCTTGCCTTGCCTTACTCCTTGGTGGTATTAATGTGCTATTTTAAGATGGGTCCTGAAGTTAATTTTTAAGCTATCTTCACGATTATTAAAAACTTAACGCCTGAAGAATGAACCTCGCGTTCAGTGGCAATAGCCGACAAGTTAGCTGCTGCCATGTTGGCTGATAGTCTGTTAAATAGTCGCTTATATCTGTGCGGGTGGTTTTTTTGTTCCGGCCAACTTCCGGGTGCTGAGCTTGCCAGCTATCATTTAAAATAATGACTTCACGTTTCACATTGCAATGCATCTTAAAATCCATGTAGTGGCACACCTCAAATAGATATTCATTGTTTTAAAAATACCTGCATGATGAGAGTCCTTTAAAAGCAATGTTCATGGGTGTTGTTGCCTTTATTTGTCTCCAGGAAGTGAAAAACACGCTTAATTGACCTGAAATCAGATGACGGACTTGTAGAGACGTGGCTGGATCAATCTACAATTCGATAATATTGACACCGTGGGTAGTGCAGTATCAGTATCGGACAGATACTGACATGATGATCAATATTTTTCAGTTGCATGATTATTCTCGCAAATATCATTTGGTGTTGTTGTGTTGGTCATATTTTTAGATTGTTGATATTGTTATATTTATATGCTCCTAAGAACCAGCGTCCGTGGCAGTGGACATTTGTTTGTGGTCTATTTCTTTTTAGGAGGATAATAGTCCTGTTATTAAAAAAATAAATGTCCACTGCAGAGGACACTTCTTTAAGAGAATATATATATTTTTTAAACTCAGGTGAGTTCTTAGACACAGAACGGCTTTCTGGGGAAAAAGTCAAAGGATTTGAATGACAGCTAATATGATATATATTTTTTTAAACTATTGTTTTATTTTTTGCTCAAAAATGTATTAACATTTTATAATAGTTATATCATTGTTGTTTTTAATATTTTTAAAGAGTCTCATATTTAACATTTAATATGTTTAACATTTGTGTTTTGTACAACACGGCTTTTTTTTATTTTATATAAAAGTGAAAAAGACCCTAAATAAATGTTATATATTTTGGGGTCTATTTCTTCTGTCGGAGTTAGAAAATTCCCCCCCAAAAAAAAAAAAAAAAAAAAAGCCTTGTTAGACAAAACACAAATATCCAGTATAGATGACGCTGGTTTTCAGGTGAATATATCAGAATCAGAATCAGAATTAGACATACTTTATTAATCCCCGAGGGGAAATTAAAATTTTCAGCACAATCCCATTCAAGATCAGACAAACATTACAGGGAGACAGAACAGGATTGCTGACGGGTCTGGCAACTTCTAGCGCCCCTTACAAAAAAGGTGAAATACAGGTAAACAAGTGGGGGGGGGGGGGGGGGGGGGAATGGGAGTAAAAAATAAAATATTAAAATAAAATAAAATAAATACAAAAAATTGGTCTAAGCCTGGGCCCCTGGAGCGGGGTCCAGACTGAGGCCAAGGGAAAAAAACAACTCATAGCCATACTACACATCTAAGAGAGAAACAACAAACATCAAAGAACACAAAGGACATGAAAGACATTAAAGTAGCGGAGCTGATGCAACCAGGCACTTCTACATCCAGCTATGAATAAAAGGTAAAAGAAACATATACACTGTGGTAGCCTCTGCGGTGTTCCACGCCGTCGTCTGCTGGGGTGGAGAGAGCATGGCCAGAGACAGGAGCAGACCCAACAAAGCAGCCAAGAGAGTCCACTCCACTCTCGATCGCCAACCAACTCTCTGGCAGTGTCCAGTCCGCATGGATGAGTGAACATACGTCCAAGAAGACTGAGGTGTCCGATACCTGCTCATTCAGCCAAGACACTGTGAAGCTTGTCCGTCCTGGCGCTCAGTGCCATCCGCATCTCCTCCAGTCTCTCCAAACTGACTCTGGTGTGGCAGAGACCCAGCAGCTGGTCTCCATGGCCAAAAAGCTCCCGGGAGGCGGATCCAGAAGTCCACAAAAAGCACCGCAGAGGTCACGAAAGTGCCACCCCTTGTAACACAGTCCCAAAGGGTCCCGGACCAAAAGGCAAAAAAACAAACAAAAAAAAAACATATGTATATATATATATATATATATATATATATATATATATATATATATATATATATATATATATATATATATATATATATATATGCACAGAGCTCCTGCCAACAGCACCATCTTGTTACGGTAATTAAAGGAACCACCTCACAGCAGAACCCTGCACGAAGCAGGGAATATATCACATAAAGGTGCATAAAAGACAGCGATTCACATCCAAATTGACAATTCTTATTAATTCTCATTTTGAATCGATTCCTAATTTACAAAAATCGATTTTTGAAAAAAAAATAAATACATTTTTCAACATTTTCTTTTTTAATTTTTAAAAAGACGTTTTTGGTCACGTCTGTGCAACTAGATGTAGCTTTTCTAACCTGTAACCGGTTTTGAAAAAGTTTCATTATCATAATTATTACAAATAATAAATTGCGAGAATTGGCTTGAATTGAGAATTTTGTTGAATCAAGAGTTGATTCTAAATGGAATCGTCACCCCAAGAATCGGAATACGATCAAATCGATAGCGGCCCAAAGATTCACACCACTAATACTGTACATAGTTTACAACATTTGTTAATAAACAGGACATATATACACACACACACACATATATATATATATATATATACATATATATATATATATATATATATATATATTTATACTTATCTGTACTGTAAAGTTCAAATTAAATGACCATAAAGAGGAAGTCTAATATACATATATAAATATATATATATATATATATATATATATATGTATATATAAGTATATACAGTATGTTTATACATATATATATACATATATATATATGTATATATATATATATATATATATATATATATATATACACATATATATATGTATATATATATACATATATATATATATATATATATATATATATATATATATATATATATATACATATATAAATACATATACATACACATATATATATACATATATAAATACACACACACACACACACACACACTTACATACATACATATATATATATATACACACATTTGTATATACATTTGTAAATGTATATACATATATATGATTTTTTTTGTCCTGTCCAGCTTCTCAGGCAAATCATATAGTTGGTATAGATTCCCATATTGGCGTTCCAGATTTACTTTACAAAAGAGAAGTGTGGGATACTTCTCTTGTTGCCGTTTTTGTATTTCACTTTATTCATCCATCCATTTTCTACCACTTATTCCCTTTCACTTTATTTAATGTATTTATATTATTTATATAGTATTAATATTTGAGTGGGCCCCAGACATCTGTCGTGGAAAAATTGGGCCTCGAGGTCAAAAAGGTTAAGAATTCCTGCCTGATGAGACTCATCTACTTGAATTTACAGTAATTTGTTGTGATATTACAAAGTATTTTAGGGAATCTCTTTGAAGTATAAGAGTATCGTCATTTTACAGTACATTATGATTACAGGATTTCACAGTGAAAAAACAACAACTGTTAAATGCTTTGAAATCCTGGTCAAATTTTTTCAGTGTAATGAGCGCTGACCTACGCCTTTCATGCATTCTGTAATTGTCGTGGCCATCAAAGGAGGGGGGAGATTGACAGCCTGTAAGGGCGGATTAAATGTGGTGGCCGGTGACGACATACTGAGGCGTGAGGGCGGGAACTGGAAAGAAGATGTGGGACCAAAGTGGAGGACGAGTGGGTGCGGGGGGGGGGGGGGGGGGGTTGGTTTTAAACTAGTGGAGAAGGACAAAAAGTGCGGAGGGAGTTAACTAGAGGGATAGCATTAATTGCATGCATTGAGCTCTCTTTTGCCGAGTCGAAGGTGCATGCTCTAACCCCTCTAGCAGCCCGCCATGATCTGAGCCAGCTCTCAGTATTTCAATACAATTAGGCCACTCAAAGGCCTGCTTAAAGCTGTACCCACAGCACACACACACACACACACACACACACACACATGCACACACATGGACAGCAACAACCCCTACGGGGTCCTCTCCATTGTCACAGGGAGGTGCATTCTGTCCCCCTTTTTTGAAGCCCTGGATGAAGAGACCACCCGGGAGTAGAAAAAAAAGGCAGGATTACCTCACTTTCGCTCCCCTTCTCTCTTACCTTTCATCACTCTCTGCTTCTTTATCGCCCTCTCTTGCTCGGCTTGCTTTCACTTCTAAAGTCTATCGGCTCGGGCGGGATTCGAGGACATCTTCTACAAGAAGAAAGAAGAAAAAAACGGTGGTGTGACGGATGTCAATATGGGAGCGCTTCAGCGATATCACTTTCCTCCCCGCTTACAGTATTCTTACAGTCGTATCCCAGCAGGCACAAGACATTGAAACAACGTTGAGAACTTGTTGGATGAAGTCAGGGGTGTCAAACTCATTTTAGAAATCGGGGGCCACAGGGAGAAAAATCTACTCCCAAGCGGACTGGTAAAATCACTCCACGATAACTTAGAAATAAAGACAACTTCAGATTCCTTTATTTGTTTAAAAATAAAACAAGCACATTCTGAAAATGTACAAATCACTATGTTGTTGTTTTTTTCCCACACTTACATGTTGCGGTTAATAGTATTCTATCTTTATTTGTCTTTATCTATATTTTTTTAAATAAATTAACTGACAATGTTCATCAGTTAACTCCATCCATTCATTTTCTACCGCTTATTCCCTTTGGGGTCGCTGGTGTCTATCTCAGCTACAATCGGGCAGAAGGCGGCGTACACCCTGGACAAGTCGCCACCTCATCGCAGTTCACTCATTGGTGTTAATTTTCAATCTATCAAGATAATACAATTCTAGAAAAATCTAATTACATTATTTATATAGTTTGATCATTTTCTTTGACTGACGTGCTAACATCATGTGGTTTATTTTGTACATATGTAGCATCAACTACAAATATACAAAGATTTGCTATTGCGACATCCAGTGGACACATTTAGAACAGCTGTTTATTTCATAAAAAAAAATCAGGTTTATTTTTAGACTTAGCAAACTTATCCGGCGGGCCGGATAAAACCTGTTCGTGTGCCTGATCCGGCCATCGGGCCGTGTGTTTGACATCCCTGAATTAGGTCCTGACATTGAGCAACACAAACATAACGTTGAAACAACGTGCTTTTTGATGACATTTAATCAACGTCGGGTTCCGACGTTGATTTGACTATCGAATTTTGGTCATTGTCCAAATAACAACGTGGATTCAACGTTAGACACCAACGTTGTCTCAATTACAAATACATATATTTTGCGACATTGTTTCAAAGTCATTTTAAAAGGATACACCGTATTTTACGGACCATTGGGCTCTCTGGATTATAAGGCGCACTGCCGATGAATAGTCTATTTTTGATCTTTTTTCATATATTAGGCGCACCAGATTATAAGGCGCATTAAAGGAGTCATATTATATATTTTTTCTAAATCGAAAACACTTCCTTGTGGTCTACATAACATGTGATTGTAGTTCTTTGGTCAAAATGTTGCATAGATTATTTTTAACAGATCATCTTCAAGCCGCTTTCTGACAGTCGCTTCCAAATGCACTGTTTTGTGGGCGACCTTATTTACGCGAATCACCTTCAGCAAAGTCTTCTCCCCGTTATCTTTGTAGTAGCGGTGTAGCGTGCAAGGATGGGAGTGGAATAAGTGTCAAAAGATGGAGCTAACTGTTTTAATGCCACCCAGACTTTACTTAAATCAATAAAGGAGCATCATATCCTCATCCGGAAACACCGTAAATGTGTCCCGTGAAAAACTCTCTAATAACTAAAGTTCTTTGGGTGAATAATATAAATTCACTATACTTGTATGTTTTAGCGCTTTTATGGCAAGTTTACTGACAGATATCAGTAAGAACTTTACACTACTTCATATTAGAAATGGCAACAGCGGAGGATGAATGTCCCATAGCAAGAAGATAGAGAAAAAGAAGAAGCTTATCGACGAGGGATACGTCATAGACTACAAAGACGGATGCGCGCATTTTTCAGGATATATGCAGATCCCAAATCTAGATCAGCAGGTACCAGAAAGTAAGAAAAGTTACTTTTGCATAATATTGCCAAACAAAATGCCAGATAATATGTCTTACCTTATACACACACCATAATAATACTTGTATGTTAAAACAGTGCGGCTTCATAGCTTACCAAAATCGTACTAAAACATTTTGATAGATTTTTGAGCGCCGTGTGTAATGTTCTATATTTTTAATGGAACATATGAAATGTTTGTATTGTTTACTCGAGTCATATTGCCTTCATATGCAGCCTACACTTAACTCTTATGTTTGACTGCCATCTACTTGTCACACTTATCATTACACTATGTACCAAATAAAATAGCTTCGAGGTCGGTAAGAAAAACCAGAATTATTCCATAAATTGGGCGCACCGGGTTATAAGGCGCACTTGAGGAAAAAAAAAAGATTTTAAGTGTGCCTTATAATCTGGAAAATACGGTATATTATAAGGTGCATTAAATGGGTCATATTATGATTTGAAACACTACGTTGTGGTCTACATAACATTTAATGGTGGTCACTGCGGTTGTGTTCTTGGGCAAGACACTTTACACTGGTTTAAAAATGTAACTTAGATATTGAGTTTCACAATGTAAAGCGCTTTCATTCACTAGATAAAAGCGCTATATAAACATAATTCACTTCTCTAACCCATGTTCAATAAAATCTACAAACAATGCAGAGGAAGAGACCACCGCTTACACGTCCACACACAACATGATAACACCCGTATGTTGAAGCACAGTACGTCTGACTACAGTAGCCGTAATGCTCCGCGTTCCGTCAAGCGGTGTGGTTTCGTTGCTTATCAAAGTCGTAATAAAATATTTTGACCGATTTTTTAGAGCTGTGGGTAATGTTCTTCTATATTCTCGATGAAACATCAATTTTTTTGGAGTTGCTTGCTTACAGGCACTTGCTAGCGTCATTTTTTGAACCTGCAGTCCACACGTGTCTCTTTTGTGTGATTGCCATCTACTGGTCACCCTTATTACACCATGTACCAAAATGAAATTGCTTTGAAGCCGGTAAGCACAACCAGAATTAATACATACATTAGGCGCACCAGGTTATAAGGCAATTTTAGAGAAAATGAAAGGATTTTAACTGCGCCTTGCGGTATGTATAATCAACGTTGTATCAATGTCTTGTGCCTACTCGGAAGGGCATCGATGTGATGGATGTCAATATGGGCGCGCTTCAGCAATATCACTTTCCTCCTCCCTCCTCCATTATTCATACCGTCGTATATTTCAACAAGTGGCGTCGAGCGTGTTGCTCCTTGGCTCATCCCCGTTGGCGTCGTCTCCTCCGTGTTGTATTAAGGCAAAGCTCTTCACAATAGTGAGAGTTCTGTTGGCTGCGTTTCAGTGTCTTGGTCCCCAGAAAGCATTTAAAACAGATTACCAACCTAACACTACACCTCCCAATAAGGAGGGGGGGGGAAGCTGGCACATTAGCACCTGCAATACTCCTCAATGGAATCAATAGATTAACAGAATAATCTACACAATGAGGTCTTTGATTCATGTGGTTTGGCAAGGAAGCGCAGCAAACCTGGCATGTATTCATTTTTAATCTTTGATTCGGATGAGCTTTTGATGTTTTTGAACCCATCTGCTTTTTTTTTTTTTTTTTGCATGTTCTCAGTCACAGGAATATCCCGCTTGTGAGGGAAGGCCTTTTCTGAAGGGTGCGAAAACACAAGCTCACCCTTATCCTTCCCCCATTTTTTTCCTGCATAAGGATGCACATAAAAAAGGAGTGTGTGTGTGTGTGTGTGTGTGTGTGTGTGTGTGTGTGTGTGTGTGTGTGTGTGTGTCAGAACCACGGTCCCATCGCTCATGTGCGGCTCGATTAGCCCCACGTGTGTCGTTCGTCAGACGTGAAGGCAGAGCAGATGGCAGGAGATGCATGGTGTTGCCATGCTGCTGCACTATGTAACGTGGCTCTAATTGAAACATCAATACGGCGCTGTCAATACACAACAGCTTCTTTACAAAATGACAATATCCACGGAGAAGAAAAAAAAAAAAAAACCTTGATTTTTCATCCAGGCTTTCATATTTTGGCCCTGCGATGAGATGGCGACTTGTCCAGGGTGTACGCCGCCATCCGCCCGATTGTAGCTGAGATAGGCACCAGCGCCCCCCGCTACCCCCAAGGGAATAAGCGGTAGAAAATGGATGGCTGGATTTTCATATTTGAAAATTCAACTCTGTAAATAACATACCGTAAGTTATTGGATCAGTGTTTATTTGCATTCTTTGGAATTAAATTGTATTAATGCACCATTAAATCAGCTGTAATTTTTGTTTTGTTGAGAAAAGTATCTTGCAAAGGGATCTGATTGCATATATAATGAATACAAATAAAAACATTAGTTAAAAAACTGAAATAATAGCATTTGTTACCTCCTACTACTTCTTAAAATTTAACTTTACCATTAAATAACATTTTAAATCATTTGTCCCAAACTACGGACAGAAATGGCCCGTCAGCGTCCAAAGTCCGGCCCACGGGTAGTCCCAGGTAAAAAAAAAAAAAAAAGGATTATTATTTTTTTAATTTGTCCTTTCTAGCCCATCCATCAATCCATTTTCTACCGCTTGTTACTCTCGGAGTCTCCTAGCTGCTCAGGCAAATTCTATTGTCTAAATATGAATTTTTCCATCCTCAGAGTGTAGACTTGTAAAGGTAAGGAAAAGGCAATTTGTCTAATCTGCAATAAAACAAATTAAACAAAACAAAACAAAATATATATATATATATATATATATATATATATATGTATATATTATATATATATATATATACACACATATGTAGGGTGTGGGAAAAATCACAAGACTACTTCATCTCTACAGAACTGTTTCATGATAAATCTCCTGATGATTGAGGGAACCCCTCATGAAACAGTTCTGTAGAGATGAAGTAGTCTTGTGATTTTTCCCACACCTACATATTGCGCTCTATCACGGTATCGAGCACTATTATCTGGATAATCCAATCAAGACAGATATATACACATATATATATGTGTGCGTGTAAACATAAACATATATATATATATATTTACATATATATGTATGTTTACACACACACACACACATATATATGTAATTGTATATATGTATATATATATATATATATATATATATATATATATATATATATACACACCCTGACCAATTTTATTTAACCCAATGCGGCCCCGGGTCAAAATGTTTGGGGACCCCTGTTCTAAATCCTTCAGAAATATTATAGTTTTTTACATATTTATGTAACTTTTTCTCCTGACTACCTTCCCACCACCACTCGCACACCCCCGATTTCTAATTATGATGGTGACGTCGCTGTTCAATTTAAGGATTTTTGTGATACATTGACAAACCCTAATCCAGAACCCATTAAATTCATGTATCCAGGTTCCACTGTAGTTCAATATGCTTATTGTCAGATTTAGAGATGAAACAACACCAATTAAGTTTGTTTTGAGAAAGTGACAACAGGCAAATAGTGTTGATGCATTGGAATGGCTCTTAAACATCCTAAAATGGATAAAAAACAGCTGGTTTGTATTTGTACAATGCGGAGGTGGCAACAGATCCATGGAGGAAAATTAAAAAGAGAATTCCTTCTGTCGCGTCTCCTTTGCTGCATATTTTTTAATGAATTGATAAAGACTTGAGGGACTTGGCATGACTGTAATTTGATGTTACCGTATAACTCAGTGGAGAACAGAAAGAAATTAGGCGGCTAGAAATTAATTTGTTATTTGTCCAAGCCAACGGGGAGTGACGAAAGCCCCTTAATGAAAGACTTATCCATTTCCGACTGTCTCGATCAGAGTTCACACTTCAGCGAAGTGGAAAAAAGGCACACATATCGGTTTCTAACCTGTGGAACCTCAAGCAAGGAGGGGTGGGGACTTTATTTTGGAGGAATGATTGATTTGCTTGTGTGGGTTTGCAGGGTGACAAAATCAACATAAAAATAATCTTACTGCACACGTGCACATTCGGGTGGAAGGCGGGGTACACCCAGGACAAGTCTAAATCTCACCACAGGGGTAACTAGCTTATGAAGCTATAAAACATAGAGCCAGCACGCTGCTGCCTCACCTTGTTATTCTAGAATAAAACTCATGTCTATCGTCTGTATCGCAGAAGGTTGTGGCTATAAGCAAAAAAGTTGGTCAACTATCAAAGTCAATAACATAGCGAGGAAGACACGACAGGACGCTTACTTGCTCCCAGCATTTTTAACCCGAGGAGTGAGGATTATAATTAAATCCTCATCTAAACGGGAAACAAAAGTATTGTGCTTTAAGATATAAACCCATCACTCGGCATCCGAGTGAGAGCAGACATTGTACAGTTTTGTTATGTTCGTAGTTTGTATGACCTGTTTAGCGCTAAGCAATACTCATACGTGATGCTTAGTGTTTCACTATTTTTGGATCTGCTTATCAAACAAGCTTCTAAAACTTGTAGCTCATCGTCCGTATATTCGGGCTCAAAAACTAAGGTTCTGGATCATTATTTGACCGAAAGTAGTCGTTGTTGGCTCTCACAAAGTCTGCCCTGCTGAATAATAATTGTATTTTGTTGAAAGAAATAGCGAACTTTGGGCTAACATCATGCTTATATATGCACATATTGCATGTTATATTGAATTTGACCATTTTACTACATGTGCATATATATATATATATATATATATATATATATGTATATATATATATATATATATATATATAGTGGGGCAAAAAATATTTATTTAGCCACCGATTGTGCAAGATCTCCCACTTAAAAGGATGACAGAGGTCTGTAATTTTCATCATAGGTACACTTCAACTGTGAGAGACAGATGTAAAAAAAAAAAATCCAGGAATTCACATTGTAGGAATTTTAAAGAATTTATTTGTAAATTATGGTGGAAAATAAGTATTTGCTCAACCATTCAAAGCTCTCACTGATGGAAGGAGGTTTTGGCTCAAAATCTCACGATACATGGCCCCATTCATTCTTTCCTTAACACGGATCAATCGTCCTGTCTCCTTAGCAGAAAAACAGCCCCAAATCATGTTTTTTCCACCCCCATGCTTCACAGTAGGTGTGGTGTTCTTGGGATGCAACTCAGTATTCTTCTTCCTCCAAACACGACGAGTTGAGTTTACACCAAAAAGTTATATTTTGGTTTCATCTGACCACATAACATTCTCCCAATACTCTGCTGTATCATCCATGTATCCATTTTGGTATAAACCCAACTCGTCGTGTTTGGAGGAAGAAGAATACTGAGTTGCATCCCAAGAACACCATAACTATTGCGAAACATGGGGGTGGAAACTTCATGCTTTGGAGCTGTTTTTCTGCTAAATACAAGGTTGAAACAACATACTTTTTGACAATGTTTATTCAATGTCAGGTTGTGATGTTAATTTGACCATTGAAATTTGGTCCCAACCAACAAAGTGGATCTAGCCTTTATACGCCAACATTGTCTCAATTTACAAATACAAATATATTTCAACGTTGTTTCAATGTCTGTTTTAAAGGACACGTATGTACAGTGTAATCAATGTTGTATCAATGTTTTGTTGCTGCTGAGTAGGTATGACTTCACCAACCCTAACAGTTCAGACTGAAGGTAGGACTTGCTATTAGCGTGGTCTTTATTTGTTCGAATTTCCAGATTTGCCATTTAAATCTACTAATTGATTATTTCAGTTAGAGGTGTGACAGTGCATTATTTTCATCACATCATTGATATCCTTTTTTACCACTGTATCCGCATCGCTTTATCATGTCCAGTCAATGACAGGCTGAGTAACTGAAGCATTGAATGGAAATTGATCTCGCCAAAGTCAGCTATCACCACATTAGGCGACTAAATACATGTGTGATGAATTTACCATGAATTGATTAACGTGGACCCCGACTTAAACAAGTTGAAAAACTTATTCGGGTGTTACCATTTGGTGGTCAATTGTACGGAATATGTACCGAACTGTGCAATGTACTAATAAAAGTATCAATCAATCAATCAATCAATACTTTTACAGCCACGATTAAACACTTTTTGCTTGGCTTTTATACAGGAGACTCTTTCTGACGCAACCTAAGCATTTATCTGAGGTTGGCACCATGCTGGAGAGCACCAATGGGTGCTGGATCACTGGCCGGATACTGAACCAATGCTGTCTGTATAACAGGACGAATATAGCACTTCATTGCCGGTCTTAACTTTACATTATACAGGAGCTCAGATATTCTCAAGCATTTTAACTATAGTAATTTAGTCAGTTTACAGCTTGTCAGGGGTCACCAACCTTTTTGAAACCAAGAGCTACTTCTTGGGTACTGATTAATGCCAAGGGCTACCAGTTTGATACAAACTTAAATAAATGACTGGAAATAGCCAATTTGCTCAATTTACCTTTAATAAATAAATCTATATATGTAAAAAAATGGTATTTCTTTCTGTCATTCCGTCGTACATTTTTTTTCCTTTTACGGAAGGTTTTTTGTAGAGAATAAATGACGAAAAATACACTTAATTGAACGGTTTAAAAGAGGAGAAAACACGAAAAAAAATTTAATTAAAATTTTGAAACATAGTTTATCTTCAATTTCGACTCTTTAAAATTCAAATTCAACCGACAAAAAAGAAGAGAAAAACTTGCTAATTCGAATCTTTTTGAAAAAATTAAAAAAAGAATTTATGGAACATCATTAGTAATTTTTCCTGATTAAGATTAATTTTAGAATTTTGATGGCATGTTTTAAATAGGTTAAAATCCAATCTGCACTTTGTTACAATATATAACAAATTGGACCAAGCTATATTTCTAACAAAGACAAATCATTATTTCTTCTAGATTTTCCAGAACAAAAATTTCAAAAGAAATTCAAGACTTTGAAATAAGATTTAAATTTGATTCTACAGATTTTCTAGATTTACCAGAATAATTTGTTGAATTTTAATCATTATAAGTTTGAAGAAATATTTCACAAATATTCTTCGTCGAAAAAACAGAAGCTAAAATGAAGAATTTAATTAAAATGTATTTATTATTCTTTACAATAAAAAAAATAAATTTACTTGAACATTGATTTAAATTGTCAGGAAGGAATTTAAAAGGTAAAAAGGTATATTTGTTTAAAAATCCTAAAATAATTTTTTAGGTTGTATTTTTTCTCCAAAATTGTCTTTCTGAAAGTTATAAGAAGCAAAGTAAAAAAAAAAAAAATGAATTTATTGAAATAAGTGAAGACCAAGTCTTTAAAATATTTTCATGGATTTTCAAGTTCTATTTGAGTTTTGTCTCTCTTAGAATTAAAAATGTCGAGCAAAGCGAGACCAGCTTGCTAGTAAATAAATAAAATGTAAAAAATAGAGGCAGCTCACTGGTAAGTGCTGCTATTTGAGCTATTTTTTAGAACAGGCCAGCGGGCGACTCATCTGGTCCTTACGGGCTACCTGGTGCCCGCGGGTACTGCGTTGGTGACCCCCGGTCTAAATGATAATAATAATACAAATAATACTATGAATAATAAGTACATAGAACCATAAGGAATGTAAGCAAGAAGAGATACAAATACAATTTGAAAATTTTAACATTTAAATACACTTTGTAGCTTTGGAGAATGAAGTAATAAAATTAAGTTTTAATTTTTAAGTGCTGTCCATGATACATTTTTAAATCAGGCTAATCTCCCTTTTGTATTTGGCTTGCTCGTGATTAATCACACTGAAGTAATTGCTTACATAACAGCAATATTTTGACCCATGTGCAATCTCATTGTCGGAATGTCATACACAAAACATGATTGAATGTAAAAATGTTAAAAACTTGAATGTTTATTCTCAACCAAATTAGTGCTCTCAAAAGATGCATGTTTTAAGCAGATTAATCACACGTTTTAATTTAGTTAATCACAGTTATGACTTGCATGCATAAATGAAGTTACATTTAAAAAAAAATTAATATATGGACATAATTGCAATTTTACTGTCAAAATACAGGAACATTTATAAAATGTTTTACTTGAATGCACGCCAATTATTTGGTAACAGGTCTATTGAATGTTGGGGTTTTTTTTAAGAGAAATTTGCCAGCCAGCGCAATAGTCAGAGTTCTCTAATTTTGCACTACACATTGACCTTATCACTGACTTTATAACAAACCTCGCTGTCTATTTTTCGTGATTAATCACATGAGTTAACTTAGCTTAGAGGTAACTATTTTTGACAGCCCTAATTTCTTCTATTGCTGATGAACCAGTTTGGTGGAAGGTTGGTTATGTTACAGTATGTTTATGTTCATGTTTAGGTATGCTTATGTTTAATTATGTTCTGTTTAATTATTAGTTATATTATGTTTAGTTTTGCTTATGTTTTCTGATTGAAACTTTTATTAGTAGATTGCACAGTACAGTACATATTCCGTACAATTAACCACTAAATGGTAACACCCGAATAAGTTTTTCAACTTGTCCACGTTAATCAATTCATGGTACAAATATATACTATCAGCGTAATACAGTCATCACACAAGTTAATCAGCATAGTATATAGATTGAATTATTTACATTATTTACAATCCGGGGGGTGGGATGAGGAGCTTTGGTTGATATCAGAACTTCAGTCATCAACAATTGCATCAACAGAGAAATGGACATTGAAACAGTGTAGGTCTTATTTAGTAGGATATGTACAGCCAGCAGAGAACATAGTGAGTTCACATAGCATAAGAACAAGAAAATACATTAGAAATACATGTGATTATTTACATTAGGTTATTTACAATCCGGGGAAATAGGATGTGAATGGAGGAGGGTATTAGTAAAGGGTTGAAGTTGCCTGGAGGTGTTGTTTTGGAGCGGTTTTGAAGGAGAATAGAGATGCACTTACTTTTATACCTGTTGGGAGTGCATTCCACATTGTTGTGGCATAGAAAGAGAATGAGTTAAGACCTTTGTTAGATCGGAATCTGGGTTTAACGTGGTTTGTGGAGCTCCCCTGGTGTTGTGGCTATGGTAGACATTTACGTTAAGGAAGTAGTTTGACATGTACTTCGGTATCAGGGAGGTGTCGCGGATTTTATAGACTAGGCTCATTGCAAGTTGTTTTACTATGTCCTCCACCCTGAGCCAGCCCAGTTTGGAGAAGTAGGTTGGAGTGAGGTGTGATATTGGGTGGAGGTCTAAAAGCAACTGGACTACCTTGTTCTGGGATGTTTTATTATGTTCTGTTTAGTTACATTATGTTTAGTAATGCTTAGGTTTAATTGTGTTTTGTTTAGTTATGTTAAGTTTAGTTATGTTTAGTTTCGGTATAGTTTATTCATGTTTTGTTCAAATATGTTTTGTTTAGGTATGTTATATTTCCTCACTTTAAGGAGCTTGTCATAATTATCAAGTTAATTTATGTCATTAATCACAAAAAATTATTGCATTAGTCATGTACAGACTTAGATCAATCATGCAATTTATTTTTACCGTACAAACTATTTGACCTTAACCGCTATACAGTCAGTGATCCGATCAATGAAAACGTCTGTTAAAAAAATAGCGTAGAAACTCAAAGATGCATTTCTGTAAAAATATTATTCTTTTTTTTAAGATAATTTCAACTATGCAAGCAAGTACTGTATTCACCTTTGTTTCATCACGATCAATCTAGTATCAAAAATGTGATTTTTATGATTTGAAAAAATACCATTTGACACCTTTAATTATATTATATTATGATAATAATTACCGTATTTCCTTGAATTGCTACCAGGGCGCTAATCAATTTAAAACCTCTTCTCACTCCTGTGCTTACCAAAGGCATGCGGTAAAAGTAAGCATGCGCTAATTTTTTTAAAACCTCTTCTCACTTCGGCACTTACCAAAGGCATGCAGTAAACATTTGAGTGTGATGTAAGCTTGGACATTAAATCTTACTAAATAGCTCTTAATCTTCTTCCCTTTATGCGATTTCAAATTACCGTTATTGAAATCAGCCTCCTCCATTTTGAATATGATGACAGGGGAAATGTCACTCGTGACGTCACGAGTTTGACCAGGCGGTGATACTAAGCATGCGCTAAATATTTTGCGAAGCGAGTTTGACCCGGCAGTAATTCAAGGCAGGCACATACTACATGCCCTGCGGCAATTCAAGGAAATACGGTATATAATATTTCATTTTTAATATGTCATTATACATTCTTTATTATCATGTTTGGGACGTTAAAGAAATAAGGATATGAAAGAGAGATTTTTGCACTGCATCACTATGGCCTTTGTTCACCAAGAACAATTGCTCCCATCTAACAGTTTGAAAAAGGCCCTTTTCTGTTCCTTCCAGCATGACTGTGTCCTGTTGCACAAAGCAAGGTCTATAAAAAAAAACGTGGTGGCGTGGAAGAACTAGACTGGCTCAATCCCATCAAACAACTTTGAGAACAATGTTCCTCCGGATGAACGGACAACAATCAGCAAGTGGCGGGTATTACGATGACAGTTCAATCTGGAAATTAATTAACTAACGTATTCATCCCGGAAGATTCGATCTTGGCTCAACTTTCCGACAAGTGTTTAACATCTAACAAGAGTGAGAGATCCTCCGCCATTTGGGATTTGACTGATACCGTGTATTACGAGGCTGGTGAAAGTGGGGAGCGCAGTAACAGATAAGACCGTACACAACGCTTTCAATTATTTCTCACAGCTTCGACAAAAATAGAAACACAGTGGGGAGTACAGTACGACAAACCTTTAGGAAAAGAAACCAAAAAAAAAAACAAAAAAACTGAGTGGAAAGAGAACTCCCAGGCTGGTGCAAAGCTCAACAAAGATGGTGTCTTGCAAAAGAGGGGGAGGGAGATTGTTGTGGCGTGTATACAGATGCTCTAATGGAGCAGAAAGTGAAAGTCAATTAAAGTTTACACCTATATACACACTAAATACCTAAAAACTAATGCTGCAAACGATTACAGCTTTTATTCAAATTAATCACAGATGGGTGGTTTTAATCATCACAATTACAGTACATTTTTAATCTAAATTAATCGTATTTCATTTTGCATGAGCAAAGACACTCGAGAAAGAAGGGAATATGACATCACACGGACAAAGATAAGACCTTCTGGAGCAGGGGTCGGGAACCTTTTTGGCTGAGAGAGCCAAGCATCCAAATATTTTAAAATATATTTCTGCAAGAGCCATATGATATTTTTTTCGACACTGAACGCAATTAAACGCGTGCATTTTCTACAGTATAATAAGTCTCTTATTCTTTCTAATAACATTGTTATTCTGAAGCTAACTGTGGAGGGGGCGTGGTATGCGGGCCTGCAGCGAAGCGGGATGTGCCAGGACCGGCCTTGAAATCAGCGACAGGTGCGTAGAAGGCCCACCTGGGCCTTGTTATCTAATCACCAGTCGCCCTGTTATAAGCAGCAGCCAGGAGGAGAGACAGGGTTGGGGGTTAGTGCGTCTGCCTCACAATACAAAGGTCCTGCAGTCCTGGGTTCAATCCCGTACTCGGGATCTTTCTGTGGGGATAGGTTGATTGGCAACACTAAATGGTCCCTAGTGTGTGAATGTGAGTGTGAATGTTGTCTGTCTATCTGTGTTGGCCCTGCAATGAGATGGCGACTTGTCCAGGGTGTACCCCGCCTTCCGCCCGATTGCAGCTGAGATAGGCGCCAGCGCCCCCCGCGGCCCCAAAAGGGAATAAGCGGTAGAAAATGGAAAAAAAAAATAAATAAATAAAATGGAACCTTGGGCCCTAATTGAGCTCCATACAACGTGCTGTTTAGCGTCTTCCATATCGACTTCCTTGGTTCTTCAGCATGTCACCACTGATAACACTACTTGAACACACTGGCCGAAATGCATTGCCAGAGAGGTTTAAGGAATTTTGAGGTCAATTGTGTTAAAATTATGATCTTAATAATGATGGTAGACTAAATTCTCAAAAATGCATAATGTTGACAGGCTTGTAGAAAAACATATGTTAGAATCAGCTAAGTAGAAGAACAAAAAAAAAAAAAAACAGTGTACAACCAAGACATAGAAGTGATGAATTGCTAATGTCCGCCTGTGCAAGGATGAAAACTGTCTGGCAAGCAGGCTGTTTGACTTTGACCTCCATGTCGAACATTTATTGACACTAACTTGACATCTGCATGAATATACTACATCATTGCCAGGTGCCCTCATTTCTCCTCTGACTTGCTGTGTCAAGTCAAACAGAGAATACTTCAAAACAACAAACTTTCAAACTGCTCTGTATCCAGCATAAGTTTAGAGTTTTTTATTATTTTTTCTTACTCAGTTGCACAGTACAGTTGCACACGTGGTTAACACAGCTGCCTAACCGCCAGCGGATTCTGGGTTTGAATCTTAGCTTGGACTTCTCTGTATGGCCTTCTCCTTGTGCTTTCATAGTTTTTTTCCCCCCCAAGTACCCGCAGTCCAAAAACATGCATGCTTAGTTAATTGGATTGATTGATTGAAACTTTTATTAGTAGATTGCACAGTGCAGTACATATTCCGTACAATTGACCACAAAATGGTAACACCCGAATAAGTATTTCAACTTCTTTAAGTCGGGGTCCAAGTTAATCAATTCATGGGAGACTTTAAGTTCCCCAAATAGTAAGTGTGAAGGATGTGCCTATTTTAGTTGAGGGCTGCAAAATAATCCACCATGGGAACAATGTAACTTGCGAGTAGGGATGGGTATCGTTTACATTTTCATCTCTACAAGTATTAGATTGGAATTTTTAAAAACGGCCTCTTTAAAGGCCTACTGAAACCCACTACTACCGACCACGCAGTCTGATAGTTTATATATCAATGATGAAATATTAACATTGCAACACATGCCAATACGGCCTTTTTAGTTTACTAAATTGCAATTTTAAATTTCCCGCGAGTTTCTTGTTAAATACGTCGCGGAATGATGACGCGTACGTGTGACGTCACGGACTGTCAGGAAATATTAGCAGCTGCACCACTCGCGGCTAAAAGTCGTCTACTTTAACCAAATCATTACATAGTATTTTGGAAATCTGTGTTGCTGAATCTTTTGCAATTTGTTCAATTAATAACGGAGACTATAAAGAATAATGCTGTTGGTGGAAAGCGGTGGATTGCAGCTGTCTTTAGCACCGAGACGGAGCCGGTGTTTCTTTGTTTTTAACACAGAGCGGTCAAGCGAATATCTTTCTCTACGTCAACCAGCATGTTTTTGGATGGGGAAATTTTGGTATATATCTTACCGGAGACATCATTGGATTATTCGTCCTCCTGCAGTAGCTGTTTAAAAGGCAGCTGTGAGCTTGGCTCCTCGGCTTCTCTCTGAGACACTGCATCCGACCTCGAGGTATGTCTTTACAATCTCACTAAAACACTATTAAAACAATAAGCAGATGAGGGATCTTCCAGAATTATCCTAGTAAATGTGTCTAATTACATCAGAAACACTCACACTGCCGCCGTTCAAATAAGTAAATCTAATTTCAGTCGGCCTTTAACGAAGACATGAAGCAAATGTAGCACGCCCCTCATGTTCATGGTGATGTCACCGCAGCATTCGAATGATCTTAGCGTCGTTGCCGTGTTGCTGCATACGTTCAAGCAAAACAACAAAAAAACACAAACCACGATAACCACAATTATCCTTTCACATTAAAAGAGCTTAAAACTGACAGATTACCCGTTTCTTCGAGCAATGCAATCTTTTCTGCCCTCTAGCTCGTCAACACAAACAGATGACAGCCATTTTTTCCTGGAGCGGATGGCTCTTTTCTACTTTAGATGAGAAACGTTTGAGAGGGAAAGAGAGAGAGGCAGGGCGAGAGAGATGTTTATTTCGACAAACCCCCCCCCCAACTAATGGATCAAACAAAGGACATCATTTGTAGGCCAAGTATTTTTCTGAGCGTCTCTCCCCTCGGCTCAGCATACCAATCCAATAATGCCCAAGGAAACGTGCTAACTTAAGGTGTGTGTGTGTGTGTGTGTGGTCAAGAGGTTGGAGGGTCTGTTTGTCGCTCCCTCCTCCAAACATCGATTTGTCCTTTTTTTTCCAATTTATTCCTCCTCTTTGCTGCTACAATCCCTTCAGATCTGCCTCTAGGGTGAGAATTGGGGGTAAAGACGTTGTTAGGGCCATCAGCCACTCTTGCACAGCAACATATTGCTGCAAAATATCCCACCAATTAATACCCATCTCTTTCCCCCCCCCCCCATCATAATTAATAGTCTCATTTATTCCAACATGGAGTGTTGAGTGCAGATACGATCCGAATAACAATAATCGCAAGATTCACCTGTCTGATCCAGATCTCGGTGGCGAGGATTCTGACATTTTCAGACGTTATTACTCGGAGACAAGGATTTGTAAGCAAGAGCCTCGCCAGTGAGCGCCGCTTTGAAAAGAAACGCTGCATGTGCACAAATCCTCTGCGAGTATTTTTTTTACAACGTGAGACATTTCTCAGTGTCACCCTAAGCGACGCCTGGAACACCCCAACATGCCAAGTTAATCAATGCAGATATGTCAAGGACGGGGATTGGAATCCATAGAAAATGAAGCTGTAGCAGTGATTTATTGGAATAGTAAAAACCTCGTCTTGTTCTCTGTTCCGCACCTTTTGTCTGTCTGGAACACTGATATCAGCGACCTGCTACTTCCTGTCTTTTCCTTCATTATGTGCATTATGCCGGACGTACAATAATTTCAGTCTGCAACAATGTACTGTTAATAATTCCAAAATCCCATTATGTACGAAAACTTGGACACTGCAATACTTGGCGACTGCCAAACATAAAGATGTGGGCACTTCTCTGCCAGGGAAAAACTGTATTATAAGCTATTATATACACAGTCAGTTTGATTGTTTTTACCGTAGAAAATGGTCCAAATGGGTACCTTTTACATTTGAACTGATACGTTTCTATTACCTGGCACCTGAGAATTGATACCAGTATTCAACGGTATCAATTTTCAGTACTTTTGTGTGTGTTCATGCAATAATAAATGTATTCGATAATAAAATCTGATTTTTTTGGTATGACATTTACCAATGAGCTGATACTGTAGCAAATGGTCCTGGGAAGGGGTAGGTACCTTTCACATTTGAACTGATACGTTGCTATTACCTGGCACCTGTGAATGGATACCGATACTCAACGGTATCAATTTCCACTACTTTTGTGTGTGTTCATGCGTTAATAAATGTGTTTGATGTTGAAATCAGATTTTCTTTGTTAAACATTTACCAATGAGCTGATACTGTAGCAAATGGTTCTGAGAAGGGGTGGGTACCTTTCACATTTGAACTGATACGTTGCTGTTACCTGGCACCTGAGAATCCATACCAGTATTCAACGGTATCAATTTTCAGTACTTTTGTGTGTGTTCATGCAATAAAAAATGTGTTACTAATAAAATCTGATTTTTTTTGTTTAACATTTACCAATGAGCTGATACTGTAGCGAATGGTCCTGAGAAGGGGTGAGTACCTTTCACATTTGAACCTATATGTTGCTATTACCTTGCACCTAAAAATCGATACCTGTACTCAACTGTATCAATTTTCAGTACTTTTGTGTGTGTTCATGCAATAACAAATGTGTTTGGTAATAAAATCAGATATTTTTGGTTGAACATTTATTGTACCAATGAACTGATATTGTAGCAAATGGTCCTGGGAAGGGGTGAGTACCTTTCACATTTGAACCGATATGGTGCTATTACCTGGCACCTAAAAATCGATACCGGTACTCAACGGTATACATTTTCAGTACTTTTGTGTGTGTTCATGCAATAATGAATGTGTTTGGTAATACAATCTGATTTTTTGTTTAACATTTACCAATGAGTTAATACTGTAGCGAATGGTCCTGAGAAGGGGTAGGTACCTTTCACATTTGAACCGATAAGTTGCTATTACCTTGCACCTAAAAATCGATACCGGTACTGAATGGTATCAATTTTCAGTACGTTTGTGTGTGTTCATGCAATAATGAATGTGTTTGGTAATACAATCTGATTTTTTGTTTAACATTTACCAATGAGTTGATACTGTAGCAAATGGTCCTGAGAAGGGGTGAGTACCTTTCACATTGGAACCGATATTTTGATATTACTTTGCACCTAAAAATTGATACCGGTACTCAACGGTATCAATTTTCAGTACTTTTGTGCGTGTTCATGCAATAATAAACGTGTTTGATGATATAATCAGATTTTTTGGGTTTAACATTTACCAATGAGCTGATATTGTAGCAAACTGTCCAGAGAAGGGGTGAGTACCTTTCACATTTGAACTGATACGTTGCCATTACCTGGCACCTGAGAATGGATACCGATACTCAACGGTATCAATTTCCACTACTTTTGTGTGGGTTCATGCAATAACAAATGTGTTTGATAATAAAATCAGATTTTTTTGGTTGAACATTCACCAATTAACTGATATTGTAGCAAATGGTCCTGAGAAGGGGTGAGTACCTTTCACATTTGAACTGATACGTTGCTATTACCTGGCACCTAAAAATCGATACCGGTATTCAACGGTATCAATTTTCAGTACTTTTGTGTGTGTTCATGCACTAATAAATGTGTTTGGTAATAAAATCAGATTTTTTTTGTTTAACATTTACCAATGAGCTAATATTTTAGCAAATGGTCCTGGGAAGGGGTGAGTACCTTTCACATTTGAACCGATATGGTGCCATTACCTGGCACCTGAGATTCCATACCAGTACTCAATGGTATCATTTTCCAGTACTTTTGCGTGTGATCATGCAATAATAAATGTGTATGATAATAAAATCTGAGTTTTTTGGTTGAACATTTATTGTACCAATAAACTGATATTGCAGCAAATGGTCCTGGGAGAGGGTGAGTACCTTTCACATTTGAACCGATAAGTTGCTATTACCTTGCACCTAAAAATCGATACCAGTACTCAATGGTATCAATTTTCAGTACTTTTGTTTGTGTTCATGTGTTAATCGACGTGTTTGATAGTAAAATCACATTTTTTTTTTTTTTGGTTTAACATTTACCAATGAGGTGATACTGTAGCGAATGGTCCTGAGAAGGGGTGGGCACCTTTCACATTTGAACCGATACGTTGCTATTACCTGGCACCTGAGAATCGATACCAGTACTCAACGGAATCAATTTTCAGTACTTTTGTGTGTGTGTTCATGCAATACTAAATGTGTTTGGTAATAAAATCAAATTTTTTTGTTTTTAACATTTACTAATGCGCTGATAATAACTGTGCTGTCCAGTTGCTATAGCTTATTGTTTTCCACTTCTGAGTCTCATTTACAAGTATTATATAGTAAACTTTGCATGCAGTTGCAAATCCAAGACATTAGATGGCAGTGGTGTATAGCCTACGTCAGAGCCGTGTATAAAGAGAGTATGGGCAACTAAACAACAGGCGCCATGTTTGCTACCAAGGACAGGTCCGGCTGTGGCCGGAAGCATGCATTGCTGATGTTAGCTTTCTTGAAAAAAATATACCGTCATAATATGTTTAAATATAGTTTTAAACATACTCCAGCTCATACTTTTTATTGCAATAAAAACACAGTTTTAATGCATAATATGATTTTCTGTTAAAATAAACCCATTAAAGGCCTACTGAAATGAGATTTTCTTATTCAAACGGGGATAGCAGGTCCATTCTATGTGTCATACCTGATCTTTTTGAGACATTGCCATATTTTTGCTGAAAGGATTTAGTACAGAAAATCGACGATAAAGTTCGCAACTTTTGGTCGCTAATAGAAAAGCCCTGCCTTTACCGGAAGCCGAAGACGATGACGTCACCCGTTGATGGCTCCTCACATCCTCACATTGTTTTTAATGGGAGCCTCCAACAAAAAGAGCTATTTGGACCGAGAAAACGTCAATTTTCCCATTAATTTCAGCGAGGATGAAAGATTTGTGTTTGAGGATATTAATAAAAAGGACTAGAAAAAAAAAAAAAATCAAGTTAAAAGAAAAAGGCAATTGCATTGGGACGGATTCAGATGTTTTTAGACACATTTAGTAAGAACATTCTGGGAAATCCCTTATCTTTTTATTGTGTTGCAAGTGTTTTAGTGAGTTTAATAGTACCTGATAGTCGGAAGGGTGTGTCCACGGGTGTCTTGAGGCCAGTGTCTGATGAAAGTCTATGGCAGCTGTATGGACGGCACAAGCTCAGCTGATATCCGGTAAGTGGCGACTTTTTACCACAATTTTCTCACCGAAAACTGCTGGTTGACATTTGGTCGGGATCAATGTTCGCTTGACCGCTCTGATCCATAGGAAAGCTTCACCCCTGGGAATTTTAAACAAGGAATCACCGTGTGTTTGTGTGGCTAAAGGCTAAAGCTTCCCAACTCCATCTTTGTACTTTGACTTCTCCATTACTAATTGAAAAAAAAAAAGCAAAATATTCAGCAACACAGATGTCCAAAATACTGTGTAATTATGTGGTTAAAGCAGACGACTTTTAGCTTTTAGGTACGAAAATATTGGTATTGGACAACACAATATTGAAAAGATAAATGAAGCCATTAAAATAGATTTTCTTCAGAATTACAACAGTGACTAAAGTACACAGCCAACATTCGCCACACTGCTGTGTAAATCAGACAGCTCAATCAGTTTCACAGCTGGATAACATTTACAGTAATGCCATTTTTTTTTGTCAACTTTCCAGACTGTATCATGTCTCCTGCGCAGCAAAGTCAAAATTGTTGTCATTAACATTGAACTCAATTTGTGTAGCATTTTAGTAATTATGTCAAACTATATAAAGTATTCAATGATTAACAGTTTAGAATTAACCTTACTGAGGCTGTTTGTTCACTATAGCTAACTATAGGGGTTATTCGATATTCGATCATTATTTAATATTCGATCAGAATCATGTTACAAAACATTACTTATCTATTCCTTTTAACTGTGGGGTCGCTGTTGCTGTTTATTTACTCCAAAAGAAGAAGCATGATTAAAATACTTATTGATTCAGTATCAAATTATTTAAAAAATATGTGCTGGTTTGGGACCTTTTTGTCAGGCTTTCCCCTGACAGTTTGTCTATGTTTTAGTTTTTTCATCTGCATTTGTTTGTTTCCTCTGTGTTTGGTATTTCCTGTCCTTAGTTCCTGTCTAGTGCTCTTATTTTGTCAGCTTCCTGTCTTGTTCCCTGAGTGCTGTGTTCCTCCTCAGCTGCGGCTGATTGGCACCTGGCCACACCTGTTACCAATCAGCCCGCACCTATTTGTACCTGCTTTGTCCTCTGTCAGTTGCTGGATCATTGTATTGTCATTTGTATTGTCGTTGCCTCATGCCACTCTTGTGTCTTTGCTACCTGTCGTGCCTGGCATTATTTCAGCTATTACCTGACGTGCTACATCTTGTCTTGGTCGTCGTAGCGGTAAGCTGTTTTTTGTTAGCCATAGCTATTTCCAGTTTTCTGTTTGTTATCCTCTAGCTTCCATGCTAAAGTTCCTTTTTTTTTCTTGTTAGCTTCTATGCTAAAGGCCTTTTGTTTTTTATCCGCCCACGTGCACGCTTTTGGTTTGAACCCTTTGTTTGGTTTTGTCTTAGTATTTATATTAAAATCATGTTTGTTCACTCCATGCCTGCCTCCATCTCTGCATCTTGGGGTTCGTCAACAAATACCTCTGACACTTTTATTCCAGTGGGGAGAGTGGCTGTGCGCAACCCGAGCGTCCCTGGTTCAATTCCCACCTAGTACCAACCTCGTCACGTCCGTTGTGTCCTGAGCAAGACACTTCACCCTTGCTCCTGATGGGTGCTGGTTGGCGCCTTGCATGGCAGCTCCCTCCATCAGTGTGTGAATGTGTGTGTGAATGGGTAAAATGTGGAAGTAGTGTCAAAGCGCTTTGAGTACCTTGAAGGTAGAAAAGCGCTATACATTTATAATTTATTTATCATATTCCATGCATGTGGCATGGAATATGACAAATGGCACCACCTTACGAAATACTCATAAAAAAATGATTTCAAAATAATATTATGGGTAACACTTTAGGATGGGGAACATATTCACCATTAATTAGTTGCAGTTAAGGGGGCAGTTAAGAACATAAATACCAATGAATGAACCAATGATGTCCAGAGTGCCACATATGGTTCCTAATCTTAAAATGTAGAAAACATTCAGCTACAAGAGTGGCCTGGGGTTGAACAGTCCAAGTAATAAAGCTTTGTATTTACAGTAAAAGTGTCATCTTGTCTCATCAGTCTTGTACATATTAGTCTTTAATTACTAGTTTATATTTTTAGTTAATTGTTCATATTTAATGTTCACTTTGTACAAAGAGAGCGCAGTCTACTGAAGTTAAATTCCATGTGTGTTAAACATAACTGGACAATAAAGCTGATTCTGATTCACTTTATTATTTTTGGTAACAAAAACCCGGAAACAGCATTGTGCAAAAATAATTCGTAGTGCAAGAAAAACAATGAAGTGCAACATTAAAATCACTTAAATCTATATAAAAAAGAAACAAATTCAATTGTACAAAAACCAACATAATTAAATTTAATATCAAGCAAATACTTAATATTAAAGGGGAACATTATCACAATTTCAAAAGGGTTAGAAACAGTAAAAATCAGTTCCCAGTGGCTTGTTTTATTTTTCAAAGTTTTTTTTCAAAATTTTACACCTCCCGGAATATCCCTAAAAAAAGCTTTAAAGTTCTTGATTTTCGCTATTTGCGATGCGACCGTCCATTTCCCTGTGATGTCATACAGTGCTGCCAATACAAACAACATGGCGGTTACCACAGCAAGATATAGCGACATTAGCTCGGATTCAGACTCGGATTTCAGCGGCTTAAGCGATTCAACAGATTACGCATGTATTGAAACGGATGGTCGGAGTATGGAGGCAGATAGCGAAGACGAAATTGAATAAATAAATTGAAGCTATTGAGCGAATAGCTATTGACGCTATTTGGCCATAGCATGGGTGTACCTAATTAAGTGGCCCATAGTATGGCTGCCTTATTAGCATCGCCGGTAAAATGTGCGGACCAAACGATCAGGACTTTCGCATCTTGTGACACTGGAGCAACTTAAATCCGTCGATTGGTAAGTGTTTGTTTCGCATTAAATGTGGGTATCTAGTTTCAAATGTACATACAGCTAGCGTAAATAGCATGTTAGCATCGATTAGCTGGCAGTCATGCCGTGACCAAATATGTCTGATTAGCACATAAGTCAACAACATCAACAAAACTCACCTTTGTGATTTAGTTGACTTAATCGTTGCAAATGCATCTGCAGGTTATCCATACATCTCTGTGCCATGTCTGTCTTAGCATCGCCGGTAAAATGTGCAGACACTCTGGCAAATTGAATGGGGGTCGGGTGGCAGATTTCTTGCCAGTGGTGCAACTTGAATCCCTCCCTGTTAGTGTTGTTATACCCTCCGACAACACACCGACGAGGCATGATGTCTCCAAGGTTCCAAAAAATAGTCGAAAAAACGGAAAATAACAGAGCTGAGACCCGGTGTTTGTAATGTGAAAATGAAAATGGCGGGTGTGTTACCTCGGTGACGTCACGTTCTGACGTCATTGCTAAAAGACCAATGTGTGAAGACTCTTCTTCGGCATTGTAATGCCGGTGTGGTTTTCCCGTGGATGCGTCGAAGCAGAACACAGCATAGGTAAGATAAAGGGTATTTAATAACAAAAGTCTATGAACAAAAATACTGGTGTAAAGAGAAAAAGTAAACAAAAGACGCTAGCGTGAAAGCTAGGCTAAAACAAGGAAAACTAGAACTTGGTACGAGGACACAAAAGAGTAAACAAAACATTTAGCATGAAAGCTAGACAATAAAGTGGCTTGGCGTGAGAGCTAGCGAGAAAATACATACGAATGATGAGAGTCGTCACTGATGCGCGTGGGCAAATTAGGATCCGAGAATGAGTAAACAGAAAAGGTGAGCTTAAATAGGAGGGTGAAAATTAGTAGCAGGTGTGCGGGGCGAGACTAACAGGTGGACTGATGTGTAACCATAGTGATGGACAAAAACAGGAAATAAACGGGTCAGACTGAGAATGAAAAAACAAACACGTGAAGATCTGAGCAGCAGATCGCAACAGTATTCCCCCCCAACAAAAGACAGATACCAGATGTCTTAAAAAACAAACAAAAACTTGAACCCCCTCCCCAAAACCAGAAAGTTCACAAACGAAGGGAGGGCGGAGGGAGGCCACGGTGGAGGGTCGCCAGATCGCATGTCCCCGAATCCACCGAGGACACATCATGTGGCGGCGGCGGGTGGAACGCTGCTGCCGAAAAAGTTTTGGCGGGCGACCTCGAAAAGGCCACATTAGTGGCCGCCTCGCAGGATGAGGTGCCCGGCGAGGCGGACGACCCGGGCACGGCCACATCCGTGGCCGACATGGAGGAGGGAGTGTCTGGCGAGGAGGATGACCTCGCAGAGGCCACGCCCGTGATCGACGTGGTGGACGACGCCTCAGCACCGAAATCCCAGCAGGCTTGGAAGCAGCAGACGAGGGTGCGGGGACTGCAGCCAAAGCAGGCCCGAGTGCAGCTGGCGAGGATGATGCGGGTGCTGCAGGAGTCGTCGGAGGCGGCCTGGGAGCCGCAGGAGTCGTCGGAGGCGGCCTGGGAGCCGCAGGAGTCGTCGGAGGCGGCCTGGGAGCCGCAGGAGTCGTCGGAGGCGGCCTGGGAGCCGCAGGAGTCGTCGGAGGCGGCCTGGGAGCCGCAGGAGTCGTCGGAGGCGGCCTGGGAGCCGCAGGAGTCGTCATCGACGTGAATGCAGGCGTAGTCGTCGGTGGTGCTGGTGTGGGCTCCAGCCCCGTCGTCGACGCTGGTGTGGGCTCCAGCCCCGTCGTCGGCGCTGGTGTGGGCTCCAGCCCCGTCGTCGGCGCTGGTGTGGGCTCCAGCCCCGTCGTCGGCGCTGGTGTGGGCTCCAGCCCCGTCGTCGGCGCTGGTGTGGGCTCCAGCCCCGTCGTCGGCGGTGCTTGGCGGCGCGGAGCTGGCACCGGTGCTTGGCGGCACGGAGCTGGCACTGGTACCTGTCGTGGTGCTGGTACCGGAGTGGGCTCCAGCTTAGGAACTGGTGCTAGAGTGGGCTCCAGCCTTGGAGTTTGTGCTGGTGTGAGAACAAGGCTAGAAACATTTTCTGGTGTGAAAACCAGGCGAGAGTCTAATTCTGGCGTGAAAACCAGGCGAGAGTCTAATTCTGGCGTGAAAACCAGGCGAGAGTCTAATTCTGGCGTGAAAACCAGGCGAGAGTCTAATTCTGGCGTGAAAACCAGGCGAGAGTCTAATTCTGGCGTGAAAACCAGGCGAGAGTCTAATTCTGGCGTGAAAACCAGGCGAGAGTCTAATTCTGGCGTGAAAACCAGGCGAGAGTCTAATTCTGGCGTGAAAACCAGGTCAGAGTCATGTGCAGGTGTGAGAACCAGACTGGGAGCAGGTGTCGGCTTCAGCCGAGGAGCAGGTGTCGGCTTCAGCCGAGGAGCAGGTGTCGGCTTCAGCCGAGGAGCAGGTGTCGGCTTCAGCCGAGGAGCAGGTGTCGGCTTCAGCCGAGGAGCAGGTGTCGGCTTCAGCCGAGGAGCAGGTGTCGGCTTCAGCCGAGGAGCAGGCACAGGGGTCTGCCGAGGAGCAGGCACAGGGGTCTGCCGAGGAGCAGGCACAGGGGTCTGCCGAGGAGCAGGCACAGGGGTCTGCCGAGGAGCAGGCACAGGGGTCTGCCGAGGAGAACTAGGGGACTGGCTGTGAGCAGGACTAGGACTATGATGAGTGATAAGACAAACACTAGGACTCGGGCAAGGACTTGAGAGAGGACCAGGACTTACAATCACACTAGTGCTTTGAGAAGGGCTTGGGCAACGACCAGGACTTACAGTCATACCAGGGCTTGGGCAAGAACTAGGACAAACGGTCAAACTAGGGCTTGGGCAAGGACTGGGACTAACAATCAAACTGGTGCTCGGGCAAGGACTAGGACAAAGACTAGGACTTACAGTAACACTGGGGCTCGGACAAGAACTTGGGTAAGGACTAGGGTTCGGACTAAGACCACGAGGGGAATCAGTACTAATATTACAAAGGCAAGAAACAAGACTCGGGACCGGACTCGAAACAGGACTCGGACTACGGATCAGTCTACGAGTGGAACTAGGACTACGACGACTACGAGAAAGACTAGGACTACAACTAGAATCAGAACGGAAACTCGGACCAGGACTTGGACTACGACTCAGTCTACAAGTCGGTCTACGAGTAGGACTAGAGCATGGGCTACGAAGAAGGCTGGGACTCGAACTCTGAGAGAGACTGTGACTAAAACTAGAACTAGGGCACGGACGGAACACAGGTGGAGGCGGTCTAAGAGGGCGTGACTTGACCGGGGAGAACACCGGTGGAGGAGGTCTAGGAGGCCGTAGTGGTATAACAGGGGTAAACACCGGTGGTGGAGGTCTAGGAGGCTTAGTAGTTTTAAGAAGAGGTAGCGTCTGCCCTACCTCCGCAACACAGCTATAGGCCGTAGCCCCCCCCTCCAGACGGGAATCCCAGACCCGTTCCCTGTGGTCAGGGACTGACCATAAGGGAGGGTGGTGGGAGGTTTGGAGGCAGGCAGACCCCTCCCCTCTATATTGTCCAGAGTGTCCCTTTGAAAAGGGAGAAAAAACCTTGGACTTGGGCAGAGAATGAGGTTTAAACGGTGGGTTAGAAGAAAAACTAGGTGACTGAGGTTGACTAGAATAATAAGAAAAAATATCCTGATACTTTTGTATCTTATTATTAATGTTATTGTCATTTGAAAATGGCTGAGAAAACGAATCTTCCCCAAAAAATTCCTTGTTGATGACGTCATCATCGGAAGACGGGTTTGCGTTACCGGGGGGCGTCGACGAAATGACGTCATCTGCGCGGGACACAAGTTGGGAATTTGCCCAGTCGGTAAAACTGTTAGCAAAGTGTGTTATTGGGTCCCCAAACAATGGTGTAGGGGTTTTGTGTGCTGACTGTAGGTTGCTGTGTTCGTGAGGAGGGAGACATGGAGTGGGCAAGTCACTGTCGCCCGACGAAGCCATACTTCGCGGCTTCCGCCTACGCGGACGAGCGCGAGCGCTGCGGGAGGGAAACTCACCGCTCCCGGAAGCATCGATCGGAACCAGTTTTCCCTCCAGGTCCCACATCATGCTTTCGTCTGGATTGCATCGGAGAGTTTCAGCCTCCATCGCTCGGAATACCCTCCATGTGCCTTCGTCGAAGGTCTCCTCGTGGTTGCCAGACGCGGAAAAACTTTTTAATGCTCGGATCCTACTGTGAAGACTCTTCTTCGGCATTGTAATGCCGGTGTGGTTTTCCCGTGGATGCGTCGAAGCAGAACACAGCATAGGTAAGATAAAGGGTATTTAATAACAAAAGTCTATGAACAAAAATACTGGTGTAAAGAGAAAAAGTAAACAAAAGACGCTAGCGTGAAAGCTAGGCTAAAACAAGGAAAACTAGAACTTGGTACGAGGACACAAAAGAGTAAACAAAACATTTAGCATGAAAGCTAGACAATAAAGTGGCTTGGCGTGAGAGCTAGCGAGAAAATACATACGAATGATGAGAGTCGTCACTGATGCGCGTGGGCAAATTAGGATCCGAGAATGAGTAAACAGAAAAGGTGAGCTTAAATAGGAGGGTGAAAATTAGTAGCAGGTGTGCGGGGCGAGACTAACAGGTGGACTGATGTGTAACCATAGTGATGGACAAAAACAGGAAATAAACGGGTCAGACTGAGAATGAAAAAACAAACACGTGAAGATCTGAGCAGCAGATCGCAACACAATGAACAGAAAGGCGTTTAATTTGCCAAAATTCACCCATTTAGAGTTGGGAAATCGGTTAAAAAAATACATGGTCTTTTTTCTGCAACATCAAGGTATATATTGAAGCTTGCATAGGTTTGGTGATAATGTTCCCCTTTAATGAACAGAGTTACCAGAAACAAGGTAACATAACGGTTTATAAACAAATATAAAGTTACTACTGTAGTAAATTGTGTTTTTGTACAATAATATATCTTTGATCATTTAGTAACCATCAGTCAGACTCGTAAATGCAAAAAATAAAAAATAAGAATTTAATGTTAATTGCTTTTGGGGGCCCCCTGGTGGCCGCGGGGCCCTAAGCAAGCGCTTATTTCGCTTATGCCAGGGGTGTCAAACTCAAATACAGAGTGGGCCACAATTTTTAACTGAACAAAGCCACGGGCCAAGGTTGAACAAATTAACCTTTTAGGTGGTAGCGTGTATTGTAGTGTCCCGGAAGAGTTAGTGCTGCAAGGGGGTCTGGGTATTTGTTCTTTTGTGTTACAGTACAGATGTTCTCCCGAAATGTGTTTGACATTCTTGTTGAAAGTGTGTGTGTTCACAGTGTGGCACATATTTGTAACAGTGTTAAAGTTGTTTATACGGCCACCCTCAAGTGTCACCTGTATGGCCGTTGACCAAGTATGCAATGCATTCACTTATGAGTGTGTATAAGCTGCTTACAATATGAAGCTGTTTGTATGGAGGATAAGCGGACGTGACGACAGGTTTTAGAGAACGTTAAAGGCAGATATTCGGGAGAATGGTTCCCCGGGGAGATTTTCGGGAGGGGCACTGAACTCTGGAAGTCTCCCGGGAAAATCGGGAGGGTTGGCAAGTATGAATATTAGCGGTGAATGTGGTGTTACAGCGGCACAGCCACTGTATAATACCGGTGGGCCAGCTCTAATGTTAATTTGATATTGCCTCAAGGGCCAAATGAAATTACATGGCGGGCCAAACTTGGCCCGCGGGCCAGAGTTTGACACCCATGGCTTATGCCTTGGGCCGGTGTTGTACCGAAATCTGTTACCCATCGGAATTTGTAACCCCGGGGGGGCGATGTTCCCTAGGCGTTTGTTTGATGGTTAAACGGCAAGGCCAAAGAGGAGGAGAAGAAGAACACATACATTTTACGGATTAAAAGCTATCATGGAATGAAACGTCAGTTGTCAGAATTTCAGCATTAATAAATGACACAGCTGATACAATGGACTCATACTATAATAAAAGTAAGTCATTGATTTCAAGAATATGTGTAATTTATTAATGCTGAAATTCTGACAACTGACGTTTCGGCATTAAGGATAGTTTACATCAGTGGTTCCCAAAGTGGGCGGTACCGCCCCCCTGGGGGCGGTGGAAAGATCTGGAGGGGCGGTGAGGAAGAAGGGGGCGGTAGGGGGGCGGCAGTCCGAAGTCGAAGTCAGAAGTTCGAACGTTTGTTTGACGATTTGTACACAACACGTGCAGCAGGACGAGTCAGTGGACGACGCATCAGGGTCCGGTTACCACACGCCGCTCTGGCCCAGTCAGATCCGACAGCATAGACTACAAAAGCAAAAGCTCAGGTTTGTAATTTCAAGCTTGTAATGTTCAGAATTTTATTCTATAATAAAAACCGCATTCTGGCGGTCAACATCATCTTGAGTTCAAGTCAACATGAAATTGGGGACTCGCCAGAACGCGCCGTGTTGTGTTGTGTTGTGTTGAGCTGGTTAGGGTGGTGCATTCACTGATATATATTGTTACGAATGTATATGACTTTGTACCTGTGTGTGCATGTGTGTGTGTGTGTGTGCATATATGCGTGTTCGCACGTGTGTCATTGTGTGGGTGGCGAGGGTGGCGTGCCTTAGATCACGTCCGCCACAATTTTCTGTGAGTAAATGGAAGAAAATTAATACGTGAGAGGGTAAATTGCTTTTCATACCTTCAATGTTGTCATTTTTGTCTTTAAGTAGGCCTATTTATGAAAGAGGTGTTTGTTTCCATATGTGTCTGTGGGGGGGGTGCACTAGGAATTCACTGCGGAGCCAAGGGGGCGCCAGCCTGCAAAAGTTTGGGAACCATTGGTATACGCCATTTACGCAAGCGTTCTCCTCCTCCTCCTCTTTGGCCTTGCCGTTTAACCATCAAACAAACGCCATGGGAACATCGCCCCCTGGAGTTACAAATTCCGATGGGTAACGGATTTCGGTCTCTGCCCCAACTCTAACCAAATAACTCTAAATCAAGTCTTTGTTACTTAGAATGTGTTCCCCATAGTAAAGTGTTACCATAATATGTATTGGTGGAATGTGTAATTTTGAATTATTCCGATCCAAATCTTACATTAAAACTGTTACCTATGGTTGTTTCCTTGATAAAAAAAAAACAACAAGCCAGTTTCTTTTTATTTTTTAACTGCTCTTCCACAAGATTCGGCTCCCTCCAAATGAATCCCTTCTGTAGTAATAATTTGTTTTCACTGTTTTTATTGTTGGTAGTCTAAACATTAATTGTCCGAAATATGAACACAAACTATTCCGAGAACAGAACCAGATTGTATTTGTCTGCATATTGTAACAAACTTCTGGAAGCTGCACCACGAGAAAAATAACAAACAAACACATAAAACAGAGACTGCCAATCACAACTCCCTAACGCCTGGTGCTTTTCTCAGGTACGCCGTTTGTGTCCTCGGCTGTTTTTGTCCAGCTTTAATTGCACGGAGGAAGCACGAGGCAGCGTGAGCCTCGTCTGATGGAGAGGCCGCAATTGTGAATAGAGGCATTCATCTGAAGACCTCCGTCCGTGAATGACGCCACACAATACCCGGTGCCAGCCTGCTCGGATCACCAGCTCGTCACCAACCTCACACACACACACACACACGCGTGGACGCAAACACTGAGCATCACACCTCTGCAACAGAATAAGAGGAGGAGAGGAGCTGCAGAGGAAAGCAAGTGGCGAAAAAGAAATTAGACAAGGAGTGAGGAGGTAGGGGAGGAGAAGATTAGATAGGGAAATTGATGTTTCCTACCATTTGATTTGGGTCATAGAGCCCAGGAGGCTGATCAGATAGAGAAACATGCACACCTAGACTTTACATCCAGCACGTAATCACATATAGCAACAAAGAGGCATGAAAGTAAGAATTCAAATGCGCATTTTTCAAAGATATATACATTGCATTCTGTCAGATAACCCTCAAAGTCTCCATACTGTGTTATCCCCCCGCCAGACACGCCATTAGACCAAACAGACAGAAAGCAAGCTGAAAGACGTAAACTAAGCCTTACGTGGCAGCGTAATGGAAAAAAGGCACCTGTCACGGAGACATCAGGAAGCGAGGACGCAATTAGGCGCACCGTCTCTGCTCAATTACCGCAATATAATCACAGCAATTTACTTTCCTTTTTCGCACAGCCGGCAAACAAACATTCGGAGGGTCAAGCGTACAATGCAGAGGCTGATATTGCACACACAAAGCTATATGGGGATGCTACACAATGTGAAAGGAACATTATTTGTGTGTTAAAGGGGAACATTATCACCAGACCTATGTAAGTGTCAATATATACCTTGATGGTGCAGAAAAAAGACCATCTATTTTTTTTCAACCCATTTCCGAACTCTAAATGGGTGAATTTTGGCGAATTAAACGCCTTTCTGTTTATCGCGCTGGAAGCGATGACGTCAGAATGTGACGTCGCCGAGGTAATACAGCCGCCATTTTCATTTTCAACACATTACAAACACCGGGTCTCAGCTCTGTTATTTTCCGTTTTTTTTACTATTTTTTGGAACCTTGGAGACATCATGCCTCGCCGGTGTGTTGTCGGAGGGTGTAACAACACTAACAGGGAGGGATTCAAGTTGCACCACTGGCCCGAAGATGCGAAAGTGTCTGCCGCCAGACCCCCACTGAATGTACCAAAGTGTCTCCACATTTTACCGCCGATGCTAAAGCAGACATGGCCCAGAGATGTATGGATAACCTGCAGATGCATTTGCAACGATAGTCAACGAACTCACAAAGGTGAGTTTTGTTGATTTTGACTGCCAGCTAATCGATGCTAACATGCTACGCTAATCGATGCTAACATGCTATTTACCGGCGGTGCTAAAGCAGACATGGCACAGGAGATATATGGATAACCTGCAGATGCATTTGCAACGATAGTCAACGAAATCACAAAGGTGAGTTTTGTTGATTTTGACTGCCAGGTAATCGATGCTAACATGCTATGCTAATCGATGCTAACATGCTATTTACCGGCGGTGCTAAAGTAGACATAGAACAGAGATGTATGGATAACCTGTAGATGCATTTGCAACTATATTACGTTTCCTTCCACCCACATTTAATGCAAAAAAACACTTTCCAATCGACGGATTTAAGTTGCTCCAGTGTCACAAGATGCGAAAGTCCTGATCGTTTGGTCCGCACATTTTACCGGCGATGCTAACGCAGCTATTCGGCCATGCTATGGCTATGAATAGCGTCAATAGCTATTCGCTCAATAGGTTCAGTTTCTTCTTCAATATTTTCATACTCCAACCATCTGTTTCAATACATGCGCAATCTGTTGAATCGCTTAAGTCGCTGAAATCCGAGTTTGAATCCGAGCTAATGTCGCTATATCTTGCTGTGCTATTCGCCATTGTTTGTTTACATTGGCAGCACTGTGTGACGTCACAGGGAAATGGCCAGTGTCTTCGCAGAGAGCCGAAAATAAGGCACTTTAAAGCTATATTTAGGGATATTCCGAGACCGGTAAAATTTTTTAAAAAAACTTCAAAAAATACAACAAGCCACTGGGAACTGATTTTTATTGTTTTTAACCCTTTTGAAATTGTGATAATGTTCCCCTTTAACTAATGCTAATTAGCTACTGGACAATAGGACTCGCATAATTAGTCGACATAATCGACAATAAAAAAATGTTGACGAATATTTGTTATTGTCGACTCTTCACTTGATAACATTTTAATGTGCTTTTTATTTTTTTTCTTGTATTGCTAACTAGAGGCGGGTAGATGCGCCAAAAACTTGTACTTAAAGGGGAACATTATCACCAGACCTATGTAAGAGTCAATATATACCTTGATGTTGCAGAAAAAAAGACCATATGTTAAATAAAATACTTCTTACCATGAATGCGACTTCTTGAACAGGTGCGGTAGAAACCGGATAGATGGATTAAAATGCTTTAAATGCTTGAGAATGTTTTATATTTTGAACGTTATTTTTGACACTGTAATTTCCAGCGGAATTATTCATTACTTACCGTGTTAAGCAATGTCAGCTAAGATTTATCTGAGAGCCAGATGCAGTCATCAAAAGAGCCACATCTGGCTCTAGAGCCATAGGTTCCCTACCCCTGGTCTAGAATGTACGGTAATTTATGCTTCTTTTGTTCTAATTAACTGTCATAGATTTTGGAAATGAGTTACAATCAAGTCATAGGCTCAAATGTGTAAAACAGATCATAAGCAATAATTGTTTGAAAATTCAACTAATTAAAAAAATAAACATTAACTCGTCGACCATTGAAATGATCGTTGGTTACAGCCCTACTTGGCTCAACCTGTCTTGTTTTTGTGCAACCTGTTTTCAAAACTGTAGTTGGGAAACTGCCAAAATGAAACCACCTTTTATAAAATGAATATCATTAGTAAGAAACTGGTCCGAGAAACAAAACAAGTGTTTTTTCAATGTGAATCACACATTTTTAAGTAAAAACCCCGTTACAGACTGTCCAGGTTGGAGAACATACGTCTCATCTCGCGACCGCCAAAGAAGCAAATATTTGCAACTTCCCAAAAAGCTTTGTGTGGATAGCAGATTGGCAAACAGCTTGATCTCCTGTTAGATCCAGCAGCACACAGAGATTGGAGGAAGGGAAGATGCCATT
Organism: Nerophis ophidion; assembly: GCF_033978795.1. NCBI lineage: Eukaryota > Metazoa > Chordata > Actinopteri > Syngnathiformes > Syngnathidae > Nerophis > Nerophis ophidion. Next base: position 63,043,369 of record NC_084621.1, read on the forward strand.
GATTTCTTAACACAGACATCAGCATCTTGACAAAAGGTGAACGCACTTTCCACCCTTGGGTGTAATTTCCTTGGTTTTCCACTACTTCGCACTTTTGAGTGTTGGAGTCGTTTTTTTTTATTTATTCATTTAGTGCTTCTCTAAGAAGGTTAAACTGAATTCAGGCTTAAGGGGTGAAAAGAAGTGCAAAAGTAAAAGCCGTTGAACAGCCAAGAGTCACAACTTTCTAAAGTCCATGATAACCCAGGACCCCAAAGACCGCGGCTCAAGCCCCTGTTGACACAGATCAACAGAAAAAGGCATGACTGTAACTCTCCCAGTTAGGTTTTTTTTTTTCCAACAGGTTTGAAATCCCTGACAGGAACAGGGATGAAGGCGTGTGGCTTAGTGCTGGTAGCGCTAATAAGGTGTGTGTGGAGGTCACGGGCATCATGGGAGCTGATGCACATGGAGGAGAGAGGGATTGGAGGTCAAGGGAGTGCGACCTGGGGTCACCTTGTAATTAAACATCACAGTCTCTGTGGCCAGTGGCCCGGACTGACTTCTTCTGTTCATATTGGCCCAAGTAAGCAAGCAGAGATGTGTTGGTGGTGAGTTCGAGGAGGACGAGTGGTCCAAAAGTTGTGAAAAACAATGCAAATGTGATTCACAACGTGTTAAAGTTATCATCTGGACACGCTTCGTCCAGTTTCTGCAGCTGCGAACTCACCTCGGTTTCCCGGCGTTCAAGCGGGGAGACGTGCTCTCACACTGCATGTGTGGGTGGTGAAAGCTGCCGAGTGCACCGTGTTACACTTCGCAAGGCTCCGACTGCCTCCTCTTCATTTGGTCTCGAGATGCTCCTTGCTGAGCTTTTATGATCATCTGGAAAACAAAATAAAATAGAAGAAAACCCGTGAGGTTTTTTTTGCAGTAGAAATGCGGGGTCATGAACTAATCAGTAAGACGGTAAAAATATAAGTTATAATCTTTT
>NC_084621.1:63051841-63059341 GCF_033978795.1 Nerophis ophidion
ACTTCTTTGTCACGTGTTGCTGGCATGAAATTCTAAAGTTAATGATTATTTGCACAAAAAAAAAATGTTTATCAGTTTCAACATCATATTCAAATGAATATGGGTTGAAAATTATTTACAAATCATAGCATTCCGTCTATATTTACATCTAACACAATTTCCCAGCTCATATGGAAACGGGGTTTGTAAATATAACTTGTGTAACTTACAACAAAATGTGTATATATGTATTTATAGCCTACTCGCAACCAAAATAGAGTTTCATGTGAACATGATGTAATATTTGGTTTGCAATCTTTTTAATTTACACATGCCAGTATTACAAAAGACTTTGACTCTTGTTTGAGTACCCAATTTATTATTACAACCCAGGAGAGCTACTTGCGGTAGCAGCCGTACGTGACACAAACTCTGGCGATTCCTCCACCGTCTCCGGTGCCATTGTGCCGCAACCACCGGTGGATGCAACAGTCCGCTCAACTGGGACACATTGTGACAACAATAGCTGGCAAAACGATTGCCTGGATAAATAAATAGTTGTCTTCACTAATAATTGGATGAATATGAAGCATTAAACGCATTAGCAAAAAAGCTAATTTTGTGCCTCAATCTTTGAAGCCCAAACGATCCCATTTGTACATTTCCTTGTCAAGTTCATCTACATCCATCCATTTTCTACCGCTTATTCCCTTTTGGGATCGCGGGGGGGTCATCTCTGACGTAAAAAACAAGAGTGTTGGCCAGGTTTTTGTTTTATGCAAGCTCATCAGTAATATACAGCATTTTTTTCCTCAAACAAAAAAGTAGTATTACATTTAAAACAACATTTAAAATCGATATGCCCACGCATCTATTGAACGGATTGAGTCAAGAACTACAGAAGTGGTGTCAAACTCTTTTTAGCTCGGGGGCCACATAGAGGAAAATACTGCATAATCCCAAGTGGGCCGGACTGGTAAAATCATGGCATGATAACTTAAAAATAAAGACAAGATCTTCAGCTTCACGGTGGCAGAGGGGTTAGTGCGTCTGCCTCACAATACGAAGGTCGTGCAGTCCTGGGTTCAAATCCAGGCTTGGGATCTTTCTGTGTGGAGTTTGCATGTTCTCCCTGTAAATGTGTGGGTTCCCTCCGGGTACTCCGGCTTCCTCCAACTTCCAAAGACATGCACCTGGGGATAGGTTGATTGGCAACACTAAAATTGGCCCTAGTGTGTGAATGTGAGTGTGAATGTTGTCTGTCTATCTGTGTTGGCCCTGCGATGAGGTGGCGACTTGTCCAGGGTGTATCCCGCCTTCCGCCCGATTGTAGCTGAGATAGGCGCCAGCGACCCCAAAAAAAGGGAATAAGCGGTAGAAAATGGATGGATGGATGGATGGATGGATAAAGACAACATTAGATTGTTTTCTTTGTTTTACTTCGTCCAGGAAATAAAACAAGCACATTCTGAAAATGTACAAATCACAAATAATCCTCTTGACAAAACACTTCAAGTTTGTTGAAAATTCTGAGGGAAAAAAATGGGGGAGTTTTACAAACACAATAGAGAACACAATAAACCTAGACTTTGTCTCGGTGTATTTATCAATCAATCAATCAATCAATGTTTATTTATATAGCCCTAAATCACAAATGTCTCAAAGGACTGCACAAATCATTACGACACAAATCATCCTCGGAAGAACCCACAAAAGGGCAAGGAAAACTCACACCCAGTGGGCAGGGAGAATTCACATCCAGTGGGACGCCAGTGACAATGCTGACTATGAGAAACCTTGGAGAGGACCTCAGAAGTGGGCAACCCCCCGCCCCCTCTAGGGGACCGAAAACAATGGATGTCGAGCGGGTCTAACATGATACTGTGAAAGTTCAATCCGTAGTGGCTCCAACACAGCCGCGAGAGTTCAGTTCAAAGTGGATCCAAGACAGCAGCGAGAGTCCCGTCCACAGGAAACCATCTCAAGCGGAGGCAGATCAGCAGCGTAGATATGTCCCCAACCGATACACAGGCGAGCGGTCCATCCTGGGTCCCGACGAGCGGTCCATCCTGAGTCTCGACTCTCGACAGCTAGTACTTCATCCATGGTAATCGGACCGGACCCCCTCCACTAGGGAGGGGGGGACATGGGAGAAAAAAGAAAAGGAGCGGCAGATCAACTGGTCTAAAAAGGAGGTCTATTTAAAGGCTAGAGTATACAAATGAGTTTTAAGGTGAGACTTAAATGCTTCTACTGAGGTAGCATCTCGAACTGTTACCGGGAGGGCATTCCAGAGTACTGGAGCCCAAACGGAAAACGCTCTATAGCCCGCAGACTTTTTTTGGGCTCTGGGAATCACTAATAAGCCGGAGTCTTTTGAACGCAGATTTCTTGCCGGGACATATGGTACAATACAATCGGCAAGATAGGATGGAGCTAGACCGTGTAGTATTTTATACGTAAGTAGTAAAACCTTAAAGTCACATCTTAAGTGCACAGGAAGCCAGTGCAGGTGAGCCAGTACAGGCGTAATGTGATCAAACTTTCTTGTTCTTGTCAAAAGTCTAGCAGCCGCATTTTGTACCAACTGTAATCTTTTACAAAGTCATGATTAAACCTTAAGTCACAGCCCATCTGGGATTGCACAAATAACACATTAAATAGATGGAAACTTATTGACGCGTTAGCGACGCGTTGTGGATGCGCGTTGTCACCCCAGGGATGCACAAGGACCAAGACAGGTGGGAGTTGCAGGTAAGACTTGATTTAATACAAAAATAAAATAACACTGGTACAAAACTGACAAAAGAAAAAACGTGCCGAACGCACGAGTAGCTAATGCTAACAAGCATCGAGTTCAAGTGTCCCAAAATAGACCTGCCGAGCGCACGTGAAGCTAAGACGAGACTTAGCAATAGTACTGTAGATACAAAGAAGAGGAACCAACGTGCGTGTTGCATGTAGCAAACAAACCATCCACACTGAACTGAGGTCGGAAACAGGCTTAAATACACAAGCTATCAATCAAACTCAGGTGCGCGTAAAAACAAGAGCAGGTGGGACAAATGTGAAACCAAGGTAACCAGACAAAACAAGGAAGTGCACAAACCAGGGATCGGAAGAGTCCAGAAATAATCGATAAACACAGAAAGACTCAAAACCCAAAACCATATTTCATGGCCAAGTATAAATCCTGTGCTAACTCATCAAACCGTAAGAAACGGAGGTAGAACAAAAGGTTTGAGTTACATTCTGCATTGACTTTTCTCATTTTTGACCGAGACATTTTGGGCCAATGAGGGTGCCAAATAATGTGTTTAAAACCTGCCGTTTCAAGTTTTGTTTGGGTCGAGGCCCTGGTATGAACCATTTTCTTGACTAACAGAATTGCTATTGTGACATCTAGTGGACACTTATACAACAGCAGTTTCTTTCATAAAAAAAGAAAAAAATCAGCTCATCTTTTAAACTTATTACATGGGCCAGATAAAACCCGTTTGCGGGCCTGATTCAGCCCACCGGCCATATGTTTGACATCACCGAACTAGAGCAGTTAGTTTAAGATGCACATGGATATGGAATGCTGAAAACCAGTGTGTCAGATACCTTTTAATTCTTTCTATTTAAGTCTTGTGCAAAAATGTCTTTTGCATCTTCTATTTGCCATACAGGTTGGGAATTTGGGTTTGAGGAGTAATCCGTCTAAATGTACACTTCACAGGAAAAGTGTTATCAAGCTCATTACCTTGAGTGACACCCACAAAAACAGGCCACAAATGAATGCACTTGCTCAAGTGCACCCTCCATTTTCAAAAAGACGCTTTTTGGCGTTCAAAATTAAATGATAAATGAGAAAACTTCCACTTTAAAACTCTTGTCCACGCTGTTGTCAATAGAGGTATTCGGAAGCTACAAGCTTATAAATTGGCTCTGTGACACTGCCTCTTCTTGCGACGCGTCATTTCTTCCTCGATATTACAGAAACTATGAGAATGTGTGAGTAGCTTCCTGTTCTTTAGGTCAGGTTAATAGCTATAAACAATATATTTATATAAAGGGCTCAATGTACTAAGATCCAAGCACCTCGCGCTAAACTGCCTGTGCAATCTATAAAATAGCGTGTGCAATTAGGATAGGATAGGTCTTTATTGTCATTGCACAAGTACAACGAAACTTTGTTTTCAGCCTAAACCTGTTCAAGATTAGACAAACAAACAGTGTACAGGGTTACAGAACAATAACGCTGATGGGTCGCTGATTATCGGTCCTGCTAGACACCGACCTCTATTTAATAATACAACTTTAACATTTGACAACCAAACAATTAAACAAGGCGACACGGTAAAGAGTCTGGGTATTATCTTCGACCCAACTCTCTCCTTTGAGTCACACATCAAAAGCGTTACTAAAACGGCCTTCTTTCATCTCCGTGATATCGCTAAAATTCGCACCATTCTGTCCACTAAAGACGCTGAGATCATTATCCATGCGTTTGTTACGTCTCGTCTCGATTATTGTAACGTATTATTTTCGGGTTTCCCCATGTCTAGCATTAAAAGATTACAGTTGGTACAAAATGCGGCTGCTAGACTTTTGACAAGAACAAGAAAGTTTGATCACATTACGTCTGTACTGGCTCACCTGCACTGGCTTCCTGTGCACTTAAGATGTGACTTTAAGGTTTTACTACTTACGTATAAAATACTACACGGTCTAGCTCCATCCTATCTTGCCGATTGTATTGTACCATATGTCCCGGCAAGAAATCTGCGTTCAAAGGACTCCGGCTTATTAGTGATTCCCAAAGCCCCAAAAAAGTTTGCGGGCTATAGAGCGTTTTCCGTTCGGGCTCCAGTACTCTGGAATGCCCTCCCGGTAACAGTTTGAGATGCCACCTCAGTAGAAGCATTTAAGTCTCACCTTAAAACTCATTTGTATACTCTAGCCTTTAAATAGACTCCCTTTTTAGACCAGTTGATCTGCCGTTTCTTTTCTTTTTCTCCTATGTCCCACTCTCCTTTGTGGAGGGAGTCCGGTCCGATCCGGTGGCCATGTACTGCTCGCCTGTGTATCGGCTGGGGACATCTCTGCGCTGCTGATCAGCCTCCGCTTGGGATGGTTTCCTGCTGGCTCCGCTGTGAACGGGACTCTCGCTGCTGTGTTGGATCCGCTTTGGACTGGATTCTCGCGGCTGTGTTGGATCCTTTATGGGTTGAACTTTCACAGTATCATGTTAGACCCGCTCGACATCCATTGCTTTCGTCCTCTCCAAGGTTCTCATAGTCGTCATTGTCACCGACATCCCACTGGGTGTGAGTTTTCCTTGCCCTTATGTGGGCCTACCGAGGATGTCGTAGTGGTTTGTGTTGTGGTTTGTGCAGCCCTTTGAGACACTAGTGATTTAGGGCTATATAAGTAAACATTGATTGATTGATTGATTGAAAAGATGGGGGAAAAGGTAACACTCTGGGGAAGGATGGGTAAAAAAATACAATCCAGACTGGGCTCCTAAGGGGGCCCAGTTTGGAGTGGGAAAAAACCTCCATAGCAAAGCACATATACATATTACAACATACATCTCGAGATATCTAGCAACAGAGGGAAGGTAGTTCAAGGTCATGGTGGTAGGTCGCAGCTCTCAGGCGCTGACCATCCATTCATCACCCCTACGGGATTTGCGTGTGGCAAATATTTTTTTTGTGGATGTGTGTGTGTGTGTGTAAAAGCCCGTAGTGTGTCTCTGTTCCGCGGCCTTGATGTATTGTGCCGTCGCTAGTCCAAAGTCAACAACAACAGGTGTGTGTCCATGAGAGACAAGAAGGGAGTTTTGTGGTGTCTTCACCACACAGTCCTTCGGGAGAGTCTTGAAGCCATGGAAACAATCCAAGTTAGAATGATTTGTATGCGAGTGAAAATAAAATGTGCTTTTCACTCTAAATTGTCTATGACTGGTCCTCAAAAACTGCGGGGTAGACAGTCCGATGTAATCCACAGTTTTCCCCGCATCCTCCAATCATTTGTGGCAGATTTGGGGTACTTTGAAGACTGCCAGCAACTTCCAATTTGTCGACAAACCAGAGCAACGCTTACTCCAATCAGCAGATGTCCTGTTGTCATAATTCCAAATAGGTGGATATTAGTAGGCGTGTTGCATGTTGTGTGCAGTTGAAAAGTGGTGCAGACCGCCTTGTTTAAATGAGGACATTGCTTGTTCTATACGGAGACACTCATTCCCAGCACATTCACATTATCATTCTGCTGCCTGTGACGTTTGCAGTGTTTTCAAACATCTATCACTTTTTATGGGCATTTAAAAAGCAGTCGTCCGGTGCATCTACATTGACACCACTTTTTTTTTTGTTTGTTTTTTTTACTGCTGAAGGTTCATAGGGAGTAATCTGCACTTCTGTGTGGAAGATCCCCCCAAAAAATGCATATTTGAAAAATGTTGTTTATCATCTAGGACAGTGGTTCTCAAATGGGGGTATGTGTACCCCTGGGGGTAAAAATAGCAAAAATTCAAAACTCCTTTATAGATATATTTATTGAATAATACTTCAACGAAATATGATTTTAAGTTTATAAACAGTGAAAAGAAATGTAACAATGCATTATTCAGCGTTGACAGCTAGATTTTTTGTGGACATGTTCCATAAATATTGATGTTTAAAATGTTCTTTTTGTGAAGAAATGCTTAAAATTAAGTTCATGAATTCGATGGATCTCTTTTACAATCCCCAAAGAGGGCACTTTAAGTTGATGATTACTTCTATGTGTAGAAATCTTTATTTATAATTGAATCACTTGTTTATTTTTCAACATGTTTTTACTTCTTGAAATATCTTCCAAATAGTTCAAGAAAGACCACTACAAATGAGCAATATTTTGCACTTTTATACAATTTAATAAATCAGAAACTGATGACATAGTGCTGTATTTTACTTCTTTATCTCCTGTTTTTCAACCAAAAATGCTTTGCTCTGAATAGGGGGTACTTGAATTAAAAACATGTTCACAGGGGGTACATCACTGAAAAACGGTTGAGAACCACTGATCTAGGATGTATGTTGTTAATATATATTCCATTTGGAAAAAAACAAACGTCTCTAAAAAATATTAAATTACAACAAAACAAATCAATTTAATTCCCCTGCGGCCCCGAGAGGGACAAGCGGTAGAAAACGGATGCTTGGACATCAATTTAATGTGTTTTAATCAGTCCTTTAATTAGTATTAAGTATTTACTTCTTTATCTCTTTTTTTTTCAAGCAAAAATGCTTTGCTCTGATTAGGGGGTACTTGAATTAAAAAAATGTTCTCAGGGGGTACATCACTGAAAAAAGGTTGAGAACCACTGATCTAGGATATATGTTGTTAAATATATATTCCATGTGGAAAAAAACAAAAGTTTCTAAAAAATATTAAATTACAATAGACACCGCTTGTCCGAGAGGGGACAAGCCGTAGAAAAATGGATGGATGGACATGAATTAAATGTGTTTTAATCAGTCGTTTAATTCA
>NC_084621.1:63069341-63189341 GCF_033978795.1 Nerophis ophidion
AGTGGAGGCGGAGTCTTGCTGAGACTACATATGTAAAGCAGCAGGGAAGCAGCAGCGTGTCAGACTGAGGCGTTGGCACAACCTGAGCTCCCCTCTGCTCCCTCCAGCACATCAGTCATTCAAAACAGGGCTATCACTGCCACGCTGCACGCTGGGAGACACACACACACGTGCCAGAGCACGCACACACACATGCACGAATGCGCACACACTGTTGCAATTACACAATAACCATTCACTCGCATAGACAAATTCATATTTGCAAAAGTCCACAAAAAAGTTGGCAACCAAAGTGCAAAAAAAAAACAAAAAAAAAAACACCCACATGAATGCACACCGTGACACTTTATGTGCTTTGCAGTGTCACACAAAGCCCCGCAGATAAACCGAAATAACTATCCTGTGCCCACAGCGTGCCCTCGCCCTGTACCATCTGTGATGGGTGCCAACACACAGCGGGTGATATTTACATGGAGACCCCCACCAACTCTCACACGCGCACACACACACACACACAATAATGGAAGAAATTTACACAAAGGGCCGCTTGGATCTCATGATCTCCCAAAACTCATTAAAAATGCATATGTATGCAAATATATGCACCTCTAGAAATGCACCTTGGGCCAGAGTGTTAGTGTGTGTGCTTGTAGGTGAAAGTGCATGGGTGTAAGTCTGCGTGTGCGTCTTTCAACCTGAGCAACGGTTCTTGGCATTTTTCATTGTTTTCCACTAAAGTTAATAGCGTGTATGAGGTTGTGTAGTTAGAAGGATAGTTGGGCAGTGTTTTTGTTGTATTCTTCTGTTGGAAGAAATAGCTGAAAACCAAACAAAACAATTGCGATTGTCTACATTAAAGGCCTATTGTGGGGGCGGTATAGCTCGGTTGGTAGAGTGGCCGTGCCAGCAACTTGAGGGTTGCTGGTTCGATTCCCGCTTCCGCCATCCTAGTCACTGCCGTTGTGTCCTTGGGCAAGACACTTTACCCACGTGCTCCCAGTGCCACCCACACTGGTTTAAATGTAACTTAGATATTGGGTTTCACTATGTAAAGCGCTTTGAGTCACTAGAGAAAAGCGCTATATAAATATAATTCACTTCACACTTCACTTCACTGAAATGAGATTTTCTTATTCAAACGGGGATAGCAGGTCCAATTTATGTGTCATACTTGATCATTTTGCAATATTGCCATATTTTTGCTGAAAGGATTTAGTAGAGAACATCTACGAAAAATTTCGCAACTTTTGGTCGCTAATAAAAAAGCCTTGCCTGTACAGGTAGTAGCAGACGATGTGCGGGTGACGTCACAGGTTGTGGAGCTCCTCACATCCTCACATTGTTTACAATCATTGCCACCAGCAGGGAGAGCGATTCGGACCGAGAAAGCGATGATTTCCCCATTAATTTGAGCGAGGATGAAAGATTTGTGGATGAGGAAAGCGAGAGTGAAGGACTAGAAAAAAAATATATATAACTTGACGGCAGAATGATTCAGATGTTATTAGACACATGTACTGGGATAATTCTGGAAAATACCTTATCTGCTTATTGTGTTACTAGTGTTTTAGTGAGATTATATGGTCGTACCTGTACAACCTGAAAGTCGGAGGGGTGTGGCCACGGGTGTGGTGACCGCCAGTGTCTCTGAGGGAAGCCACGTTTCTCGACGAGGCGAAGGCAGCCGATGCTTCTTCCACGGTGGAAGCATCCGACGGTCGGGGGCGGCCGGTGGGAGGAGGCAAGAGAGTCCGCAGCTGCCTCTTTGACAGGTGGAAGAGGAACGACGTAAGCTCTCCGCTCATGTCAACGGTAAGCGCCGACTTATTACCACCATTTTCTCACCGAAACATGCCCGTTGACATGTGGTAGGGAACCATGTTCGCTTGACCGCTCTGTTCCATAGTAAAGCTACACCGTCATCTTTCGGGAATGTAAACAAAGAAACACCAGCTGTGTTTGTGTTGCTAAAGACGACCGCAATACACTGCTTCCCACCTACATCTTTCTTCTTTGACGTCTCCATTATTAATTGAACAAATTGCAAAATATTCAGCAACACAGATGTCCATAGTACTGTTGAATTATGCGATGAAAAGAGACGGCTTATAGCTGTGAACGGTGCTGGACCAAAATGTCCTCTACAATGCGTGACGTCACGCACACGCGTCATCATACCGCGACGTTTTAGCATGATACTTCCGCGCGAAATTTAAAATTGCAATTTAGTAAACTAAACCGGCCGTATTGGCATGTGTTGCAATGTTAATATTTCATCATTGATGTATAAACTATCAGACTGCGTGGTGGGTAGTAGTGGGTTTCAGTAGGCCTTTAAGCCAGATAACTCATTAAACAAATAATTATTTAGCCTAAGCCCCGTTTCGGCCACGTTAAATCATCGTTTAAGGTTCCCTTCCCCAGATACTTTTTTACACGGGTAAGTGCGGGGTCTATTTCTTGAATCTCCGGCTCTTAGCTTTGTATGGACTCATTGATCGTTGACAAACTGAGTTCAGAGAGGAAGTGATGCCAGAAAGACCGCATCCACACAGATAGTGACGTCAAAAAGAACGCTCCACAATAAAACGGTTTCATAATTCGGAGCTAACCACTGGAAATATGGAGGCGAGTCATCCAGACATCCCCGTGTTTCTCCCTCCGTCTGTATAGACACTTGTGGAAATCACTCATGAATACCTTAAAGGGGAACATTATCACCAGACCTATGTAAGCGTCAACATATACCTTGATGGTGCATAAAAAAGACTATATATTTTTTTAACCGATTTCCGAACTCTAAATGTGTGAATTTTGGCGAATTAAACGCCTTTCTGTTTATCGCTCTTTTTGCGATGACGTCAGAACGTGACGTCTTCGATGTAATACAGCCGCCAATTTCATTTTCAACACATTACAAACACCGGGTCTCAGCTCTGTTATTTTCCGTTTTTTCGACTATTTTTTGGAACTTTGGAGACATCATGCCTCGTCGGTGTGTTGTCGGAGGGTGTAACAACACTAACAGGGAGGGATTCAAGTTGCACCACTGGCCCGAAGATGCGAAAGTGTCTGCCGCCAGAACCCCATTGAATGTGCCAGAGTGTCTCCACATTTTGCCGGCGATGACAGACATGGCACAGAGATGTATGGATAACCTGCAGATGCATTTGCAACGATAAATTCAACGAAATCACAAAGGTGAGTTTTGTTGATGTTGACTTATGTGCTAATCAGACATATTTGGTCGCGGCGTGACTGCCAGCTAATCGATGCTAACATGCTACGCTAATCGACGCTAACATGCTATTTACCGGCGGTGCTAAAGCAGACATGGCACAGAGATGCATGGATAACCTGCAGATGCATTTGCAACTATATTACGTTTCCTTCCACCCACATTTAATACGAAAAAAACACTTACCAATCGAAGGATTCAAGTTGCTCCAGTGTCAAGAGATGCGAAAGTCCTGATCGTTTAGTCCGCACATTTGACCGGCGATGCTAACGCAGCTATTGGGCCATGCTATGGCTATGAATAGCATCAATAGCTATTTGCTCAATAGTTTCAATTTCTTCTTCAATACTTTCATACTCCAACCATCCGTTTCAATACATGCGTAATCTGTTGAATCGCTTAAGCCGCTGAAATCCGAGTCTGAATCCGAGCTAATGTCGCTATATCTTGCTGTGGTATCTGCCATTATTTGTTTACATTGGCAGCACTGCATGACGTCACAGGGAAATGGATACTCGCATCGCAAATAGCGAAAATCAAGCACTTTAAAGCTTTTTTAGGGATATTCAGGGACCGGTAAAATTTGGAAAAAAACTTCAAAAAATACAACAAGCCACTGGGAACTGATTTTTATTGTTTTTAACCCTTTTGAAATTGTGATAATGTTCCCCTTAAAGACAAAACAAATGCAGCTATTTCAGATACGAAACTTCTCCGACAGCAAGACAACTTTCGAATGTCCAGGTCAGCTGGGATTCTACTTACCGAAAAACTTTGTCCATTTGTTGAAGGAGAGTCAACGAGAACGCGGGCTCTCGTGGATGTGATAAAAAAAAAAAAGGTAGCGTGAGCTTTGTGTTACCTGGCCATCGAGGGAAGACTACGGAAAACAGTGCATTTTGGTCCAGCAAAGCAGACTGTATCAGTTATTATCCGCCACATATGTCACGGACTCAACGTCTAGGTCCAGAGTATATAAAGTCACTGAAAACGAATGGACAATGAAGGTGAAGGCAAAAGAGTGGGGAGTTTCCTGAACAGATATCTAGATCCCTAGATTGATTGACGTAAAATGTTTGTTATCACATTGTTTACTTTTACATGCCCATTAAGATTTAATTAATTTATGGGGGCTCAGGTGTGATTCACTACACTGGATTCCAATTAATTGAAATACCACAACACTGGATATTGTTCACATAAGTTAAATTGAAGAAGTTGCACACAAATCAACACTGGAGGTGACTAAGACGTGTGCATTTCCGCGAATGCATACTAGATCACATTGCGCCGGCGGACGCAGGGAGGGGGTCTTAAACGACCCTCATGTGTGCGTGGATAAGGTTAGGTGTGATTTACCCCAGATAACCTTAGCTTAGTGTAGAATGGGCCTGATACTATGAGAACATAAAGCGATCGACACTTACAAATGCATGAAGACCACTGAATGGTACACACATTGACACCCATCCATCCATCCATTTTCTACCGCTTGTCCCTTTCGGGGTCGCGGGGGGTGCTGGAGCCTATCTCAGCTGCATTGCCACCTCACCGCAGGGCCAATAACATGATAATAATAATACCAAAAAAAAAAATGTTCTACATTAATATACAGTATAGCTCGGTTGGTAGAGTGGCCGTGCCAGCAACTTGATGGTTCCAGGTTCGATCCCCGCTTCCGTCATCCTAGTTACTGCCGTTGTGTCCTTTGGCAAGACACTTTACCCACTTGCTCCCAGTGCCACCCACTATGGCAGGGGTCGGGAACCTTTTTGGCTGAGAGAGCCACAAAAGCCAAATATTTTAAAATGTATTTCCGTTGATTGGCAACACTAAATGGTCCCTAGTGTGTGAATGTGAGTGTGAATGTTGTCTGTCTATCTGTGTTGGCCCTGCGATGAGGTGGCGACTTGTCCAGGGTGTACCCCGCCTTCCGCCCGATTGTAGCTGAGATAGGCGCCAGCACCCCCTGCGACCCCGAAAGGGAATAAGCGGTAGAAAATGGATGGATGGATATTTCCGTGAGAGCCATATCATATTTTTTTAACACTGAATACAACTAAATGCGTGCATTTTTTAAGTAAGACCAACACTTTTAGAGTGTATAAAGTCTTTAATCATTTGTGATAACATTGTTCTTTCTTGAACAGGTGTGGTAGAAAACGGCTGGATGGATTAAAATGAATGAAAACGTTGTTTTTAACATCGTGATTACCAGTGGAAATATTAATTATTTATCGTTTTAAGCAATGTCAGCTAAGATTTATCCGAGAGCCAGATGCAGTCATCAAAAGAGCCACATCTGGCTCTAGAGCCATAGGTTCCCTACCCATGCACTCTCTTTTAAATGTAACTTAGATATTGGGTTTCACTATGTAAAGCGCTTTGAGTCACTAGAGAAAAGCGCTATATAAATATAATTGACTTCACTTCACAATTAAATTAAAAAATAATTTGGTGATCTTGTTATAGTGTCTTCTATATACTGCATGTTTGATACCAGAGATAGAATGAACTGTGTACCGTGTTACTCTGGATGTAATGTGGTTAGACAATTTAACTGTGATTAATTTTAATTTAATGACACAGACTCCACTTTCATTAACATCCAACAATTATTGTTTGCGTGCCCAAAATTTAACTCCAGAGTGATGCAGCAGTGCATGATTTGTTTGTTTGGTATGAGGTGGGTCCCAATAAAAACACATGATTGCCTAAAAGGACTGTGTATGCATGCACGAAGGTGTCAAACTCAAGTTAACTCAAATTCGATTAATTTGCAAAATCTGTAAAGATGCGTAATAAACTAACACAATTAGTCTCATCAAAGGGTGATTAAAATTATTGATTAATCAAACAATCAACTTAATTAATTAAACTTAATTAATCAAACCATCAGGGCCAGCAAGGCCTTCTCTGCTGGCCTAACATACCGTATTTCCTTGAATTGCTGCCGGAGCGCTAATTAATTTAAAACCTCTTCTCACTCCTGCGCTTACTTACCAAAGGCATGCGGTAAAAGTAAGCATGCGCTAATAATTTTTAAACCTCTTCTCACTCCGGCACTTACCAAAGGCATGCAGTAAAAATGTGAGTGTGATGTAAGGATACCATCATGAAAAGATCATTTAAAAAAAACAAAACGTTATTATGGTCTTACCTTTTCTTATAAACAGTCCATGTCAGCTCTTTCTGATCAAAAGCATCGATAACTTGTTTAAAGAAGTCTTCCTTATCTTTCTTCAGTTTTAAAAGTCTCTCTGTCTCGATGGAGATCTTCCTTTATTACCTCCTCCAGCACATATCACGTCACTCATTTAATAATAATAATGGATTAGATTTATATCGCGCTTTTCTATTGTTAGATACTCAAAGCGCTCACAAGGAAGTGGGAACCCATCATTCATTCACACCTGGTGGTGGTAAGCTACATCTGTAGCCACAGCTGCCCTGGGGTAGACTGACGGAAGCGTGGCTGCCAGTTTTCGCCTACGGCCCCTCTGACCACCACCTATCATTTATTCATCATTCATTCACCAGTGTGAGCGGCACCGGGGGCAAGGGTGAAGTGTCCTCCCCAAGGACACAACGGCAGCGATTTGGATGTCAATAGGTGGGAAGCGAACCTCCAACCCTCAGGTTTCTGGCACGGCCGCTCTACCCACTACGCCATGCCGCCCCTTCATTTCCCTTCTTCTGCAGCCGAGTAGTCGCAAGAAGGATCACTAGCGCCCTCTACCATTAGGAGGCGGGAGTCATTTAATGACTCATATTTGACGGACGCAGCTACGGTATTGTGACGGTCTCAAGCCGTTGTCTTGCGGGTTCCCAGGACCACCAAGGAAGGACATGGCTTGAGCAGTTCGACTTTGTTTATTTTCAATAAAACCTCAGTCCAGGTCGCTCTTCCGCTCCTCCTCTCCGCTCGCTCGCCGTCTCTTTGCCGCCATCTTGGGCCGGGCTCCAGCGTCGGCTCCACAGGTATATTAATAAAACATAGCAGCCTACTGTTCTTTTTAGCATACCGGTATTCAATAGCTTGGACCTTAAATCCTACTGAATAGCTCTTAATCTTCTTCCCTTTATGCGATTTCAAATTACCGGTATTGAAATCAGCCTCCTCCATTTTGAAAATGATGACAGGGGAAGTGTCACTCGAGTTTGACCCGGCGGTAATATCAATCAATCAATCAATGTTTACTTATATAGCCCTAAATCACTAGTGTCTCAAAGGGCTGCACAAACCACCACGACATCCTCGGTAGGCCCACATAAGGGCAAGGAAAACTCACACCCAGTGGGATGTCGGTGACAATGACGACTATGAGAACCTTGGAGAGGACGAAAGCAATGGATGTCGAGCGGGTCTAACATGATACTGTGAAAGTTCAATCCATAATGGATCCAACACAGTCACGAGAGTCCAGTCCAAAGCGGATCAAACACAGCAGCGAGAGTCCCGTTCACAGCGGAGCCAGCAGGATACTAATACTAATACTAAGCATGCGCTAATTATTTTGCAAAGCAAGTTAGCCCCGGCAGTAATTCAAGGCAGACGCATACAAAATGCCCGGCGGCAATTCAAGGAAATACGGTAACCAGAAATCATGATGATAAAGATTCCGCCCGATTGTAGCTGAGATAGGCACCAGCGCCTCTCGCGACCCCGAAAAGGGACAAGCGGTAGAAAATGGATGGATGGACTTACCCTAAATATCTAAAATTATTCATATTCTTTTCATGTCATATTAGATTAGATTAGATAGTACTTTATTTATTCCGTCAGGAGGGTTCCTTCAGGAAAATTAAAATTTTCAGCACAATCCCATTCAAGATCAGACAAACTTTACAGGGAGACAGAACAGGATCGCTGACGGGTCTGCCGGCTTCCAGCGCCCCTTACAAAAAAGGTGAGATACAGCTAAACAGGGGGAGGGGGGGGGGGGGAATGGTAGAAAAAACAATAGAAGATTAAAATAAAGAAAAAGAAAAATCGGTCTTAGCCTGGGCCCTGGAGAGGGGGTGCAGACTGAAGCCAAGGGAAAAAAACAACAACTCATAGCCATACTACACATCCCTCTTCAATGTGTGTAAGAGGGAAACATCAAACATCAAAGAACACATAGGACATTAAAGACATTAAAGCAGCAGATACAACCAGACACTTCTACATACAGCTATGAATAAAAAGTAAAAGAAACATATACACTGTGGTGGCCTCTGCGGTGTTCCACGCCATCGTCCGCTGGGGTGGAGGGAGCAGGGCCAGAGACAGGAGCAGACCCAACAAAGCAACCAAGACAGCCGACTCCACTCTCGGCCAGTGTCCAGTCCGCATGGCCAAAAGGCTCCCGGGAGGCAGATCCAAAAGTCCACAAAAAAAGCACCACAGAGGTCACAAAAGTGCCACCCTTTGTCACATGGTACCAAAGGGTCCTGGACCAAAAGGCAAAAAATATAATAACACATGAAAACAAGAGGGAAACACAAAAGGGTGACACAAGAGCACAGAGCTCCTGCCAACAGCAGCCACTACAGCAGCGCCATCTTGAAAAAAAAAAAAAACACTTCCAGTGTTGTTGTTTTTAGTTTTAGTTTGTATCCAATCAGAATTCAGCTAGCTTATGTTGCCATGCTGTACTAAATCTGCCAGACGTGAGACGCCTTCAGAATCAACAATGCGGGCGTCTGTTCACTGTAAGCGAATGATAGACAGTTCCAATAGCCAATCAGTTCACGAGTTGTTGTCAGTAAGGCCTTCTAGATGGCCTCACGTGAGATTTATGCGTCCTGTGATTGGATACTCATCTGGGCCGTTAGCAGATGAATTTGAGAACATGGAGATGAGAGACAGTTGCGACAGCCAATCAGATTGCCAGTAGTTGACAGTCGCTGTTCTGTTACAACTAAAGTTGTAAACTCTTGTTGTTAAAGTTTGTCATGCTTGTCATTTAATGAACAGTGTTACATGTGTATTTGTCGCCATCACGTGGTCAGGGGAGTTTATATATCTCTGAAAAAGTGTGTACCTTGAATCAAACTTTATTGACCGTAAGTTGCATAAGCCAAGCAGGGAAATTTACGGTATATGTTTTAATTAACACATATACTGGGCGGCATAGCTCGGTTGGTAGAGTGGCCGTGCCAGCAACTTGAGGGTTGCAGGTTCGATTCCCGCTTCCGCCATCCTAGTTACTGCCGTTGTGTCCTTGGGCAAGACACTTTACCCACCTGCTCCCAGTGTCACCCACACTGGTTTAAATGTAACTTAGATATTGGGTTTCACTATGTAAAGCACTTTGAGTCACTAGAGAAAAGCGCTATATAAATATAATTCACTTCACTTCACTTAATTGCTAATGCATTTTTATTGATTTTTAAATGCGCCAGAAAATAACCCGTTTTGTATACCGTTGATGTGTTTCAATGCTCAGTATGATGTAAATGTGTTCCTGTATATATTTTCTATTCTATTTTCTGCTGGATCTAATCTCTATTTTATGCTTGGGCTGCCACATATACTGTAATATTGCACATGGTAACGGGTATATATTGTATATATGTTATGGACATAATATATCTGTATATATAACATGCTGTACACCAGGGGTGCCCACACTTTTTCTGCAGGCGAGCTACTTTTCAATTGAGCAACTGGAGGGGATCTACCTCATTTATATATATCATTTATATTTATTTATTTATGAAAGAGACATTTTTGTAAACAAGTTAAATGTGTTTAATGATAATACAAGCATGTGTAACACATATAGATGTCTTTCTTTCATGAAGACAAGAATATAAGTTGGTGTATTACCTGATTCTGATGACTTGCATTGATTGGAATCAGACAGTAATGATGATAACGCCCACATTTTCAAATGGAGGAGAAAAAAAGTTGTCCTTTCTGTACAATACCACATGAAAGTGGTTGGTTTTTGGCATCTAATTCATCCAGCTTCCATACACTTTACAAGAAAAACATTGGCGGCAAATTCCGTAGCTTGCTTGATTGACATTCACGGCACCCGAGGGTCTTGTGAGATGACGCTGGCTGCTGCCAGTTCATTATTATGAAAAAATGACAGCGAGGAAGGCGAGAAACACTTTTTATTTCAACAGACTTTCGCGCCGTCCCTTCCGTCAAAACTCTAAAGGCCTACTGCACATTTCCTATCTTCACAATAAAAGCCCTGCTTTCATGCTACCTGCGCTAACAAAATAAGAGTCTCGGAAAGCTGGCGTGCACAAGTGATGTGCACGCCAGCTTTCTGAGGGATCGCTTGTGCACGCCAGTTTTCCGAGACTCTGTATTTAGTTAGCGCAGGCAGCATGAAGCAGGGCTTTTATTGTGAAGGTAGGAAATGTGCAGTCGGCCTTTAGAGTTTTGACGGAAGGTACGGCGCGAGAGTCTGTTGAAATAAAAAGTGTTTCTCGCCTTCCTCTCGGTCATATTTTCATAATAATGATCTTGCAGCAGCCAGCGTCATCTCACAAGACCCTCCGGTACCGTGAATGTCATTTAAGTGACGTCTTGGTGAAGATTGATGATCACTAATTTTTAGGTCTATTTTTTTTAAAAGCCTGGCTCGAGATCGACTGACACACCCCCCGCGGTCGACTGGTAGCTCGCGATCGACATAATGGGCACCCCTGGTCTAGTCTCTTACGTGAATGAGCTAAATAATATTACTTGGTATTTTACTGTAATGTGTTAATAATTTCACACATAATTCGCTTCTGAGTATAAGTCGCACAACCTGGCTAAACTATGAAAAAAACTGTGACTTAAAGTCCGAAAAATACGGTACAATACATCGCCGACTTGTTTTGGAAAAGGTGGTCAAAAGAATAACTTGCCGCACTACAGGAAAAACAGACGTGGATTGAGATAAAATGGAATCTGAGAAAAGGAGAGGTTTTGATTGTGGATTCCACTGCTCCCTGGAAAACTTGGTTAATTGGAAGGATACTCGAAGTGTTCCTTGATAAGGCTGGTGGGGTCCGGTCAGTTCACTTACAGACAAAAAGAAGTGTCATTGAAATGCCTGTAACAAAACTGTGTATGTTCATGTAAAATGATGTGTAATATGTTATTGGTATGGTAATAGAAGTTTGCCTAATGTCTGATCGGTGTCAAAATCATTATTTATTATATATGGCTCCAAGATAATTGTGCATTAATTGTTACGTATTCCATGGTGATAAACAATTAGGGGCTGGTTGTTGTGGAGCCATTGTCCCGAGGTGCCTGATTGGCGCTGTGGAGAAGAAGCTAATGACATTTAGGTGCATACCGATTACACTCAGGTGTGGTGCACCAGAAACTTATTGTTGTTATTTTTCCTTGGGTACACAACTCCATCCATCCATCCATTTCCTACCGCTTATTCCTTTTGGGGTGCCTAACTCAGCTAAAATCAGGCGGAAGGCAGTTTATAGCCTGGACAAGTCGCCACCTCATCGCAGGGCCAACACAGATTGACAGACACCATTCACACTCACATTCACACACTGGGGTCAATTTAAGTGTTGCCAATCAACCTATCCCCAGGTGCACGTCTTTGGAGGCGGGAGGAAGCCGGAGTACCCAAATGCAAACTCCACACAGAATGATCCCGAGCCTGGGATTGAACCCAGGACTACTCAGGACCTTCGTATTGGGAAGCAGACGCACTAACCCCTATTCCACCGTGCTGCCATGTGTGCATAACTCAACATTCATCCATCCATTTTCTACTGCTTATTCCCTTTCGGGGGTCCTGGCGCCTATCTCAGCTACAATCGGGCGGAAGGCGGGGTACACCCTGGACAAATCGCCACCTCATCGCAGGGCCAACACAGATAGACAGACAACATTCACATTCACATTCACATTCACACACTAGGGCCAATTTAGTGTTGCCAGTCAACCTATCCCCAGGTGCATGTCTTTGGAAGTGGGAGGAAGCCGGAGTACCCAAATGCAAACTCCACACAGAAAGATCCCAGGACTACTCAGGACCTTCGTATTTAGATGCAAACGCACTAACCCCTCTTCCACCGTGCTGCCGTGTGTGCATAACTCAACAAATAAATTAAATTATGGTACACACTTTAGTTAAGGCACTTGCAGCTTTCGACTGGCTTTTCTTCTGATAACAAACCTGGACCATTAAGGGGTCGAATAAACTATTCAACAAACTTCCTTTGTGATCGGAAAGTCCATTTTTAATTTCTTCTCAAAGCATAAATTCTTATAACACAAAACTCACACTGCCGTCAGCCTGCGTTGAAAAAAACGATACGTCTCTGGTGCGCCACACCTGAGTGCAATCAGTTTCATTGACTTCTTCTCCACAGTGCCACCCAGGCACCTAAAGCCAATGGCTCCCCCAGTAACTGTTGTTACAATTCAGATCAGCATATATCTTCTGATGCACAAACTTGGACACGTCATCAGTGTTGTTTCTTGACTTCATTTGGTGTTTCGGGTCTTGAATTGATTAACGTGGACCCCGACTTAAACAAGTTGAAAAACTTATTCGGGTGTTACCATTTAGTGGTCAATTGTACGGAATATGTACTGTACTGTGCAATCTACTAATACAAGTATCAATCAATCAATCAATCAATGGATTTATCATTTGCTTTGAAAGCCTCGCTTCAGCCAATCAATCAATCAGTTATTCAATCAATCATTACTTATATAGCCCTTAATCAGAAGTGTCTCAAAGGGCTTCACAAACTCACAACAACATCCCCTGATTAAAACCCATATCGGGGCCAGGGAAAACTCGAAAGACTCCAACTGGGGAAAATGAAGAACCCTCGAGAAGGGACTGTAGATGTACAGTACGGACCCCCCTTCTAGAGTGATCGGCTGCAACGGGTGTCGAGCGGGTATAATTATTTAATCGGTGATTTAATAGAGAATGTGGGAGTGCAGTCCATCGGGAAGCCAACAAATAGTCATAGGGGATCTTCTCCCGGGCTCAGCCAGGTCAGCTCACAGCTGTGCAATGTGTGTGGAAAATTAACTTAACTTATCTGTCGTGATGGGAATCGAACACTGTTTTTTTGTTTTTTATGTGCATCTTAATTTCAAACTTTAAACTACTCATGTTGGTGTATATTTTGTGTCAGTAAAATAACTTCCATCCATCCATTTTCTACCGCTTATTCCCTTTCGGGGTCGCAGGGGGGCGGCATAGCTCGGTTGGTGGAGCGGCCGTGCCAGCAACTTGAGGGTTGCAGGTTCGATTCCCGCCCCCACCCTCCTAGTCACTGCCGTTGTGTCCTTGGGCAAGACACTTTACCCACCAGCTCCCAGTGCCACCCACACTGGTTTAAATGTAACTTAGATATTGGGTTTCACTATGTAAAGCGCTTTGAGTCACTTGAGAAAAGCGCTAAATAAATACAATTCGCTTCGCTTCGCTCAGCTACAATCGGGCGGAAGGCAAGGTACACCCTGGACAAGTCGCCACCTCATCACAGGACCAACACATATAGAGAGACAACATTCACTTTCACATTCACACACTAGGGCCAATTCAGTATTGCCAATCAACCTATCCCCAGGTGCATGTCTTTGGAAGTGGGAGGAAGCCGGAGTACCCGGAGGGAACCCACGCATTCACGGGGAGAACATGCAAACTCCACACAGAAAGATCCCGAGCCTGGATTTGAACCCAGGACTGCAGGAACTTCGTATTGTGAGGCAGACGCACTAACCCCTCTTTCACCGTGAAGCCCAGTAAAATAACTTGACACTCACATTTTGTTATGTTTTGTGGTCACGTTCTGTTTGGTTTGGGACTCAATGTGCACTATTGTTTGTTTTTGTCACCATGAAAACTCGTTAGTGTTCACCTGTCATGTCACGTACCTGATTTACTGGGACTCATGCACCAGTTGTCAATCACTACGTCACTTTTTAAGCCTGTAGTTGCCAGGTAGTCAGCCTGGTGACATCACCCTCTAAACACCCTTGTTATCCATGGTGATGATCCATGCTCTTTTTCGTTCCAAGTAAGTTTTCAGTATTCATGCCATAGTTTGCAAGTTTTATTTTATGTCCATAGTTTACGTTATGGTAATAGTTTTTGTTTTCTTAGCCAAGTTTTGGACCCCCGCTGTGAGCGCCTTTAGTTGGTTCCTTTTTTCGAGTTAATATTAAAAGATGTCATTACCTTCCTCGCTTTGCACCACGGGAAAACAAACCTCACCAAAGTCCAAGTCATGAACGACCTACCTCTGAGTGTTAGACAAGCCTCCTCTCTTCCTGTTTTTAAATCTCTCTTAAAAACATACTTTTACTCCTTGGCTTTTAACACTAAGTGATATCCATCCTGGAATGGCGCCCCATTATACACCTGCTGTGAACCTGGTTTTATGTTTCATTTATTTATTTATATCAAAGTAAAGCCGCTGCTCCTTCACATCGAGAGGAGCCAGATGAGGTGGTTCGGGCATCTGGTCAGGATGCCACCCGAACGCCTCCCTAGGGAGGTGTTTAGGGCACGTCCAACCGGTAGGAGGCCACGGGGAAGACCCAGGACACGTTGGGAAGACTATGTCTCCCGGCTGGCCTGGGAACGCCTCGGGATCCCCCGGGAAGAGCTAGACGAAGTGGCTGGGGAGAGGGAAGTCTGGGTTTCCCTGCTTAGGCTGTTGCCCCCGCGACCCGACCTCGGATAAGCGGAAGATGATGGATGGATGGATGGATGGATTATTTATTTTTTATCATGTTCGGTTTGTGTTGTGTTGTTTGCTCGGTCTTCGTATTATCTTTGAACCTGTCCATTGTACAGCACTTTGGCTAGCCCTGTGGTCAATTTTAAATGTGCTTTATAAATAAAGTTGATTTGATTTGGTTTGACTTTGTCTGAACTGACTTTATGGAAAAATAACAGTGGGATATGTGGATGTTCAGCTTAAATACAATAATCTTCCCTCATCACTAATTGCCATCAAAACTTCAATAAAGTAAACGTGATGTTGAATGTTTATCCATTTCATTAGTCATTCATGTGCATTGTACATTGTGTCACGACTTGGACTTGGGCGAGGGTTGTTTTCCCGAGGTGCAAAGTGATTGGAGTGAAGACGGCGTGAAAGTAAGGACTTCTTTAATCTCAACTCAAAAATATTACAAAAAAAACAAAGGGTATAAACAAAAGGCGCTCTCAGGGGAGGTTCAAAACTTGTCTATGAAAACAAACAAAAACTTGCACAATGGCATGAATAACAAAAACACTTACTGTGACCGAGACCAGGGGCATGGACTCATGGGTTTGTAGAAGGGTGATCGATGGTGATAGAAGGTGATGTTGCCAGGCTGACTACCTTGCAACTGTGGCCTAAATAATACTGTGGTGATTACAGAAAACATGTGCGTGACATGGGGACAAAGTGAAAACTAATGAGTTGCTATGTTGACAAAAACAAACAAAAGTGCACAAAAAGGTCCAGAAACATTACCGAACATGACTAAAACAAAACATGATCACACAGACATGACACATTGTTTGCACTGTGCAAAACTATAAATGATTATCCTCTCCATTATTTGATTAACGTGGACCCCGACTTAAACAAGTTGAAAAACCTATTCGGGTGTTACCATTTAGTGGTCAATTGTACGGAATATGTACTTTACTGTGCAATCTACTATTAAAAGTCTCAATCAATCAATAAAAAAATCCTTTAGTGTTTTTTGGATTTTATGTGAAAAATTGTGTTTTCAGTTTTAAACGGACCCTGTGGAATGGATTATTACCGAAAAACGAGGTATAATTTAAATTCAATCATGACGTGACAGTATCAGTTGTGTTTTGCGGAGTCCTGTTTTTTAACTATCTATCCGTCACCGTCTCCATCACAAGCAAAACAGCAATCTGAAGAGACACAAACGGTGTCAGATTGAGCGAAGCAAAGAGCAACTAGGAGAGAAGAGGCTGAGAATGTCTCCTTCACAACTCTGGAAGGTCAGCAGCGCTTCAAAAGTCCAAACGTTCACTCGTCTCGCTTCAGTCCCACTTTTCTCTCAGCAGCACCGCGAGCTCTCTTTGACAAACGTCTTCATGACAAATCAATACAAACTCTCCGCAGACCCCCTTCCTCTTCAGTCCTTTGAGCCGCCCTTGAGTTTTCAAACAAGAATCCGGCAAGATAGTCCAGTAAAAATCCCCTTCCGGGTGCTTCAATTTTCCGTTTTCTTTTATAGCATTTCATCAACATTGCTCCATAGAAAGATCATTTTTTTAACGGGACTGTACGCCAAAAAAACATCTAAATAAAAAACACGAAAGCTCAATTTTACACACGTAAACAAATTGAGGATTTTATATAAGCGATACAACAATACAAAATGAATTTATTTTCTGGTTACATGATACAACTACTTTTATCCATTCCATCCATCCATTTTCTACTGCTTGTCCCTATTGGGGTCGCTGGAGGTGCTGGAGCCTATCTCAGCTTCATTCGGGCGGAAGGCGGCGTACACCCTGGACAAGTCGCCACCTCATCGCAGGGCAAACACAGATAGACAGACAACATTCACACTCACAATTTCACACTAGGGCCAATTTAGTGTTGCAAACTACTTTAATATTTATCCAAATTTTATAAATTTTCATATCAGAAAAGTACGATTTGACATATATTTGTTGTTAGGAAGTATGGTTGTTGTCATCTTATGGTGTCACCTGTATATTTATGTGTAATAAAATGTTTGTCAAATATTTTTACCAATTGCAACATTGTAATAAACAACAAAGAGTTACCCAGATTTCTTTAAATTAACAATATATATATAGATTAGGGGTGTGGGGAAAAAAATCAAATTCGAATTTGAATCGCGATTCTCACGTTGTGCGATTCAGAATCGATTCTCTTTTTTTTTTTAATCGATTTATTTTTTTTAATCAATCCAATAAAACAATACACAGCAATACCATAACAATCCAATTCCAGAACCAAACCTGACCCAGCAACACTCAGAACTGAGATAAGCAGAGCAATTGAGGGGACACACACACACATATATATATATATATATATATATATATATATATATATATATATATATATATATATATATATATATATATATACATATATCTTCATTGGATTATCAAGAGAATAGTGCTCGATACCGTGGTAGAGCGCAATATGTATGTGTGGGAAAAATCACAAGACTACTTCATCTCTACAGAACTGTTTCATGAGGGGTTCCTTCAATCATCGGGGAAAAAAAAAAAATTAAAAAAAATAAAAATAAATTCTCCTGATGATTGAGGGAACCCCTCATGAAACAGTTCTGTAGAGATGAAGTAGTCTTGTGATTTTTCCCACACATACATACTGTGTATGTATATATATATATATATATATATATATATATATATATATATATATATATATATATAGATAGATACAATAGTGTAAATTGTAAATAAAAACAGAATACAATGATATGCAAATCCTTTTCAACTTATATTCAATTGAATAGACTGCAAAGACAAGATATTTAATGTCCAAACCGAGAAATCCAATTTTTTTTTGCAAACAATCATTAATTTAGAATTTAATGACAGCAACACATTGCAAAAAAGTTGGCACGGGGGCATTTTTACCACTGTGTTACATGGCCTTTCCTTTTAACAACACTCAGTAAACGTTTGGGAACTGAGGAGACCAATTTCTAAAGCTTTTCAGGTGCTTTCCCATTCTTGCTTGATGTACAACTTAAGTTGTTCAACAGTCCGGGGTCTCTGTTGTCGTATTTTAGGCTTCATATTGCACCACACATTTTCAATGGGAGGCAGCCCAGTCAAGTACCTGCAGTCTTTTACTATGAAGCCAAATTATTGTAACACATGGCTTGGCATTGTCTTGCTGAAATAAGCAGGGGCGTCCATGATAACGTCGCTTGGATGGCAACAGACGTTGCTCCAAAACCTGTATGTACCTTTCAGCATTAATGGTGCCTTCACGGATGTGTAAGTCAACCATAATTTGGGCACTAATACACCCCCATACAATCACAGATGTTTTTTTTTTTTTTTTACTTTGCGCCTATAACAATCCGGATGGTACTTTTCCTCTTTGTTCCGGTTGACATGACATCCACAGTTTTCAAAAACAATTTGAAATCTGGAATCGCCAGACCACAGAACACTTTTCCACTTTGCATCAGTCCATCTTGGATGAGCTCGGGTTCAGGAAAGCTTGAGGTGTTTCTGGGTGTTTCGCTTTGCATAGTAGAGTTTTAACTTGTACTTACAAATGTAGCGACAAACTCTAGTTATTGACAGTGGTTTTCTGAAGTGTTCCTGAGCCCATGTGGTGATATCCTTTACACACTAATGTCGGTTTTTGATGGAGTACTCTCTGAGGGATCGAAGGTCACGGGCATTCGATGTTGATTTTCAGCGATTTCTCCAGATTCTCCAAACCTTTTAATGATATCACAAACTGTAGACGGGGAAATCCCTAAATTCCTTGCAATAGCTGGCTGAGAAATGTTGTTCTTAAAAAAAATTGCTCAGGTATTTGTTCAGAAAGTGGTGACCCTCGCCCAATCCCTGTTTGTGAATGACTGAGCATTTCATGGAAGCTGCTTTTATACCCAATCATGGCACCCACCTGTTCCCAATTAGCCTGTTTACTTGTGGGATGTTCCATATATGTGTTTGATGAGCATTCCTCAACTTTCTCGGTCTCTTTTGCCACTTGTGCCAGCTTTTTTTAAACACGTTGCAGGCACAAAATTCCAAATGGGCTAATATTTGCAAAAAATAAGGTTTGCCAGTTCGAATGTAAAGTATCTTGTCTTAGCAGTCTATTCAATTGAATAAAGCTTGAAAAGGATTTGCAAATCGTGGAATTCTGTTTTTATTTACGGTTTACACAACGTGACAACTTCAGCGGGTTTGGGTTTTGTATGATGGACTTTCTATGACTTTATGTGAATGAAAGTTCATGTTTTAGCAGTAGTTGTCAGACGTGTTTTGTACTCAAATCAGAAATGTTATGACGTTCAGGGGCCAAAATGTTCGCATTTCCTCCGTCGGGGCGTTGGACTCCCATAAGAATAGGGTGACGACATAAAGTCAAGTGTCGTTTGGAAGTAGTTGAGAGTGAAACCGCTGCCCCTCAATAGTGAGAAGAGTCAGAAGAGGTGGTCCAGGCATCTGGCAAGAATATCCCCAGACGCCTTCCTGACAACATTTGGTGGTAAAGAGCCTAATGATAACTGCTGTCCAGTTGTTATATTTTGTTTTATTAATACATATCTGAGTGTCATATGTAAATATGACATGAGTTGCAAGTCCAAGACATTAAAAGGCATAGTTTATTGTGACCTATTTTTTCTTGTTGATGTTGCGCCTTAAAAAGTGTTAATACTTTAATAATTATGAACTTCTCCCCCTATCTCTAAGGGAGAGCCCCGCCACACGGCGGAGGAAACTCATTTCGGCCGCTTGTACCCGTGATCTTATCCTTTCGGTCATGACCCAAAAGCTCATGACCATAGGTGAGGATGGGAACGTAGATCGACCGGTAAATTGAGAGCTTTGCCTTCCGGCTCAGCTCCTTCTTCACCACAACGGATTGGTACAACGTCCGCATTACTGAAGACGCCGCACCGATCCGCCTGTCGATCTCACGATCCACTCTTCCCCCACTCGTGAACAAGACTCCTAGGTACTTGAACTCCTCCACTCGGGATCCCCCGGGAAGAGCTAGACGAAGTCGCTGGGGAGAGGGAAGTCTGGGTTTCCCTGCTTAGGCTGTTGCCCCCGCGACCCGACCTCGGATAAGCGGAAATGATGGATGGACTTATTATGAACCAGCTGTTTGATTGTAACGTGCGTCTTCGCTGTAGTTTTCATTACCAAATTTCAATATGTTTAATAGACTCCAGCACCACCCCCCCGCGATTTCCGAAAGGGACAAGCGGTAAATGAAAATGGATATTTTCAACCGTTATTGTCGTGTCAGCAATTTAAAGGGTTCCAGGTTCGATTCCCGCTTCCGTCATCTTGGGCAAGACACTTTTCCCACATGCTCTCAGTGCCACCCACACTGTTTAAAAAAAAAAAGTAACTTAGACACTGGGTTTCACAATGTAAAGCGCTTTGTTACAGTAGAGAAAAGCGCTATATATAAAGTAATAGTACAATCAATCGGATGGATGGATGGAATTGGCCATGTAAAATCGCTAATGCTATTCAGTAGCATGTCAATAGCAATGCTAATGTATATCAGCATCAAGCTAGTGCCTTTTTGGAAAAGTGGAGCCTACTATGCTGTGTGAATGTCATTTGGAGATGTGACATTTACGAACAAACTGAGTCTTTTGAATGGTTCTTTTGAGTGAACGATGAGAGCCCTTTGAGACACTAGTGATTTAGGGCTATATAAGTAAACATTGATTGATTGATTGATTGAACCGATTTGCAGTTGTGAGTTGTAGGTTTGTTATTCATTTTAATGATTTATTTGCAAACCCCGTTTCCATATGAATTGGGAAATGGTGTTAGATGTAAATATAAACGGAATACTATGATTTGCAAATCATTTTCAACCCATATTCAGTTGAATATGCTACAAAGACAACATATTTGATGTTCAAATTCATAAACATTTTTTTTTGTGTGCAAGTAATCATTAAATTTAGAATTTGATGCCAGCAACACGTGACAAAGAAGTTGGGAAAGGTGGCAAAAATACTGATAAAGTTGAGAAATGCTCATCAAACACTTATATGGAACATCCCACTGGTGTGCAGGCTAATTGGGAACAGGTGGGTGCCATGATTGGCTATAAAAGCAGCTTCCATGAAATGCTAAGTAATTCACAAACAAGGATGGGGCGAGGGTCACCACTTTGTAAGCAAATTGTCGAACAGTTTTAGAACATTTCTCATCGAGCTATTGCAAGATATTTTGCGACTTTACCATCTACGGTCCGTAAAATCATCAAAAAGTTCCGAGAATCTGGAGAAATCACTGCACGTAAGCGATGATATTACGGACCTTTGATCCTTCTGGCGGCACTACATGAAAAACCGACATCAGTGTGTAAAGGATATCACCACAAGGGCTCAGGAACACTTCATAAAACCCCTGTCAGTAACTACAGTTGGTTGCTACCTCTGTAAGTGCAAGTTAAAACTCTACTATGCAAAGCAAAACCCATTTATCAACAACACCAAGGAACGCCGCTGGCTTGGCTGGGCCCGAGCTCATCTAAGATGGACTGATGCAGAGTGGAAAAGTGTTCTGTGGTCTGATGAGTCCACATTTCAAATTATATTTGGAAACTGTGGACGTGGTGTCCTGCGAAACAAATAGGAAAATAACCATCCGGATTGTTATAGGCGCAAAGTTCAAAAGCCAGCATCTGTGATGGTATGGGGGTGTATTAGTGCCCAAGGCATGGGTGACTTACACATCTGTGAAGGCACTATTAATGCTGAAAGGTCCATACAGGTTTTGGAGCAACATATGTTGTCATCCAAGCAACGTTATCATGGACTCCCCTGCCTATTTCAACAAGACAATGCCAAGCCACGTGTTACAACAGCGTGGTTTCGTAGTAAAAGAGTGCGGGTACTTTCCTGGCCCGCCTGCAGTGCAGACCTGTCTCCCATCGAAAATGTGTGGCGCATTATGAAGCGTAAAATACGACAGCGGAGACCCCGGACTGTTGAAAGACCGAAGCTCTACATAAAACAAGAATGAGAAAGAATGTCGCTTTCAAAGCTTCAACAATCAGTTTGCAAACGTTTATTGAGTGTTGTTAAAAGAAAAGGTGATGTAACACAGTGGTGAACATGCCCTTTCCCAACTACTTTGGCACATGTCACAGCCATGAAATTCTAAGTTAGTTATTATTTGCAAAAAAAAAAAGGTTTATCAGTTTGAACATCAAATATGTTGTCTTTGTAGCATATTCAACTGAATATGGGTTGAAAAGGATTTGCAAATCATTGTATTCCGTTTATATTTACATCTAACACAATTTCCCATCTCATATGGAAACGGGGTTTGTGCATGTCTTTATTTGGATTATCATTTTTTCTGTTTAATGTTTTGATGCGGATATGTTAACTGGTTCAAGCGCACACACAACAGGTACGGAGAAAAAAAGTAAATAAAAATATATGTATATTAAATTTCTTTTATATTACTTATCATTCGCACATTTTTTTCTGTATTGTTAAAATGTTCTTTAGGCGAGGGAAAAGTCAACTTGTGTAAATATGAACAATTCTCATCTTATAACTGCTACCACTGAGAGTTTCTTTGCTTAAAGAAAAAACACACAAAAACTAACTATGATAACGAGTCAGACTGTTACAGGACTCTTTAAAAAAAAAATACTCCTCCAGATCCCATCAAAGATCTACGAATCCCATCTCTAATGTCGCGTCAAAACTTAAAAACGTGCTCAGAAGAAATATATGTTGTTTGGCTGCTGCTTGCAAGGACTTCCAAATATACCCTTGTCATATCACAATGTTGTCCGTCTGTGACCTACTGTAAATACTGACAACTTGTGCGAAGTGTGTACACTGATTAGCAGTGTGTTAAGGCCCGCGACACATGCGATGCGAGCGTTAATTTGTGCTGCGAGCATCACGGTGACTTGTCCCGGCCCTCCTATAATGAGCAGCAGTGCTGTTATGTGGCCTGGCTTCTTCGGTGTTTCCTCCCCGTCTCTGCGACGCCCTGCGCCTTGGTAATTGGTCACAGAGGGGACAGTAAATCTGCACGAGGACGTGGGAGAGGCACCGAGAAGGAGAGCGAGGGAAGAGTGTGTGTTTGTGTGAGTTTACAGGAAGAGCTAGGTGATAGAGGACAGGGGGTGGCTGTCTTTCATCTTCACAGCTTTTTCTCTTGCAACTGTTTGCAAGGACTGCTGCCTATCTCCTGCACACACACACACACACACACGCACACACACTTGTATTTGTTACCTTCTTGAGACCTACGAAAAATGTCTACCTCTTTAGGATCACCCTTTCTAGATATATAAAGATTTGTATTTACAATATTAACAATATATCCATACATTTGCAAATGTCATGTCTATGTGATCATGTTTTGTTTTAATCATGTTTTTTGGCCACTCATTTCCTGTTTTGCACTTCCTGGTTTGTTTTGTCGCCATGACTACCCATTAGTTTTCACCTGTCCTCATGTCTCACACCTGTTTTCACCAATCACCACAGTTTTATTCAAGCCACAGTTGCAATGTAGTCAGCCTGGCAACATCACCATAGCTCGGTTGGTAGAGCGGCCGTGCCAGCAACTTGAGGGTTGCAGGTTCGATCCCCGCTTCCGTCATCCTTGTCACTGGCGTTGTGTCCTTGGGCAAGACACTTTACCCACCTGGTCCCAGTGCCACCCACACTGGTTTAAATGTAACTTAGATATTGGGTTTCACTATGTAAAGCGCTTTGAGTCACTAGAGAAAAGCGCTATATAAATATAATTCACATTCACAATTCACATTCACACCTCCTTCACACCATCTATCACCTTTCTATGGCTTCCATGCCCCTTGTCTTTTTCCAAGTAATTTTTTGGTTATTCATGCCATTGTGCAAGTGTTTTGTTTTATGTTCATAGTTTTGTTTCATAGCCAAGTGTTTGTACCTCCTTGTGAGCGCCTTTTGTTTATTCCTTTTTTGTAGTTAGTGTTAGAAAATAAAATATTTACTTACATTCACGTCTTGCCCGTGCCAACTTTCCTTTGCCTTCTGGAAAAACCAACCCCAAAGTCCACTCCAATCGCTTTGCACCTCGGGAAAATAATCTACGTCCAAGTCCTAGTCCAAATTTGACAGCAAATATAAAAAATGAACCTCCAATACCCCGAACGGGACAAATGGTAGGAAATGGATGGATGGATGGAGTTGGAATTTCACAAGAAAAAGGTCACAATTTCACAAGAAAAACTTGGAGTTTTGGCAGTATTATAATAAAAGTCGTCATTTTACGCAACGCAAGTCAAAATGGTACAAGAAAAAAAAAATGTGCGATATTATGATAAAAGTTGGAAGTTTACTCAATAACAGATCCCATTTGACAAGAAAAGCTTAAAAATGTTGGCAATTTTATAAAAACAGTCGTAATTTTACTCGACAAAAGTCAAAATTCTATAAGAAAACTTTAAAATTTGGGGAATATGATAATAATAATAATCAGATTTTTATTCTGCAAAATTATTACAAAAATAATGTTATATGACAAATGTCTGCATTTTGCATAAAAAATTATAATTCTAAATAAAAAGGTAATATTTTTACGAGAAAATATTTCAATAATACACAAACAGAAAGAATAAGAGAAATTGTTCCCAATTTTATAAGAAAAAAGTCGACACATTGTGAGAAAAAGACTGCTTTTAGTTTTTTTTTTTTTTTTAATTGTTTTTAATGGTTTTTTAATCTTCATTATTTACTTCAAGGTATTACATTACGTCTCTATATGCATATTTATGTATTTATTTTAATTAATTTTGGCCAAAGGGAGCGCATTTCAATTTCTTACACACACTTGTTATTTCATATGTTGACCAGAGGGGAAGCACTTTTAAAACCAACACAGTCAATTTGAAAAATCCATCATTTTTGGGACCGCCCTAATTTTGATAGATTTCACCACAAGGGGTGCAAAAGAGACATTTTCTATTAGATGCAATGGTTGTCCATATTGGGACCATGATTTATGCCCTAACTTGCTTGTATGGAAGGTACTTTTCCTTGTTGATGTCTTAATAAGGAGAGAAATACAAGAACAACACACACACAAACACACTTGTATTTGTTACCTTCTTGAGACCTCTGAATAAGGCCTACCTCTTTAGGACCACCCTTTCTAGTTATATAAAGATTTGTTTTTACAACATTAACAATATATATATATATATATATATATATATATATATATATATATATATATATATATATATATATATACATACTATGCAAATATAAAAAAAGCCTGTTGTTAAAAAAATGAATTGGAATTTCACCAAAAACGGTCACAATTGCACAAGAAAAACTTGGAATTTTGGCGGTGTTGTAATGAAAGTCGTCATTTTACTAAACGCAAGTCAAAATGTTTAAAACAAAAAAAAAATTGTGCAATAATATGATAAGAGTTGGAATTTTACTTGATAACAGTCAACATTTTACAAGAAAAGTTTAACATATTGGCAATTTTATGAAAACAGTCGTAATTTTACTCGACAAAAAGTCACAATTTTCAAAAAAAACTTAAAACTTTGGGCAATATTATAATGATAATCAGAATTTTAATCTGACAAATTTCATAGTTTTACTCAAAGAATGTCACTGTTTTACAATAACTAACAAAATAATTGGCAATATTGTGATAAGGCAGAATTTTTTATGACAAATGTCACCATTTTGCATTAAAAAGTAATATTTTTACATAAAAAAGAAATAATTTTACGACAAAATATTGTAATATTACAGAAACAGAAAGAATATGAGAAACTGTTCCTAGTTTTCTAAGAAAAAAGTCCACGCATTGAAAAAGAAAGACTGCTTTTAGTAAAAAAAACTAAACAAGTTTTATTTTTTGTTTTTTATTTTTACTTTAAGTCATTACAGTATATCTCCATATACATATTTATTCATTTATTTTATTTTATTATTTTTGGCCAAACAGTACGCATTTCAATTTCTTGCACACACTTGTTATTTCATATGTTGACCAGAGGGGAAGCCCTTTTAAAACCGACACACAGTCAATTTGAAAAAAAATCCCTCTTTTTTGGGACCACCCTCATTTTGATAGATTTCACCAAATGAGACATTCTCTATTAGATGCAATGGTTTTTTTCGTATTGGGACCACGATTTATGTCCTAACTTGTTCACCGGTCCTTACATGGAAGGTACTTTTACTTGTTGATGTCTCAAGAAGCGTGGAAATACAAGAACACACACACACACACACGCACGCACGCACGCACGCACGCACGCACGCACGCACGCACACACACACACACACACACACACACACACACACACACACACACACACACACGCACGCACTTACCTTCTTGAGACCTCCGAATAAGGCATACCTCTTTAGGACCTCCCTTTACAGTTATAGAAAGATTTGAATTTACAACATTAACAATATGCAAATTTTAAAAAGCTTGTTATTAAAAAATGTTTTGGAATTTCAAACGAAAAAGGTCACAATTTCACAAGAAAAACTTGGAATTTTGGTTGTATTATAATAAAAGTCGTCATATTACTAAAAGCAAGTCAAAATGTTTCAAGAAAAGAAAATTGTGCAATATTATGATAAAAGTTGGAATTTTACTCGATAACAGTCGCAATTTTACAAGAAAAGCTTAACATTTTGTCAATTTTATGAAAACAGTTATAATTTTACTCGACAAAAGTCACAATTTTATAAAAAAGAAAAAAGGGCAATATTGTGATAAGTCAGAATTTTAAATGACAAATGTCACCATTTTGCATTAAAAAGAAATACTTTTACATAAAGTAATAATTTTACGAGACAATATTGTAATATTACAGAAACAGAAATAATACGACAAATTGTTCCCAATTTCCTAAAAAACAAGTTCACACATTGAATAAGAGACTGCTTTCAGTAAAAAAAAAAAAAAATATATATATATTTTTATTTTTTTATTTTTACTTCAAGTCATTACAGTATGTCTCCATATACATATTTATTCATGTTCTAATTTTATTATTTTTGGCCAAACAGTATGCATTTCAATTTCTTACACACACTTGTTATTTCATATGTTGACCAGAGGGGAAGCCCTTTTAAAACCGACACACAGTCAATTTGAAAAAAATTCCTCTTTTTTGGGACCAGCCTCATTTTGATAGATTTCACCAAATGAGACATTCTCTATTAGATGCAATGGTTTTTCCGTATTGGGACCACGATTTATGTCCTAACTTGTTCACCGGTCCTCACATGGAAGGTTCTTTTCCTTGTTGATGTCTCAAGAAGCGTGGAAACACACACGCACACACACACACACACACACACACACACACACACACACACACACACTCACACACACACACACACACACACACACACACACACACACACACACACACACACACACACACACACACACACACACACACACACACACACACACAATGTATTAGTTACCTTCTTGAAACCTCCGAATAAGGCCTACCTCTTTAGGACCTCCCTTTCTGGTTATATAAAGATTTGCATTTACAACATTAACAATATGCAAATATAAAAAAGCTTGTTGTTAAAAAAATTGTTGGAATTTCACAAGAAAAAGGTCACAATTTCACAAGAAAAACTTGGAATTTTGGTGGTATTATAATAAAGTCGTCATTTTACTAAAGGCAAGTCAAAATGTTTCAAGAAAAGAAAATTGTGCAATATTATGATAAAAGTTGGAATTTTACTCGTTAACAGTCGCAAATTCCAAGAAAAGCTTAACATTTTGGCAATTTTATGAAAACAGTCAAAATTTTACTTGAGAAAAAGTCAAAATTAAAAAAAAAAAATTAAAACTTTGGGCAATATCATAATGATAATCAGAATTTTACTCTGCAAAATTATGACAACAAAATAATTGGCAATATTGTGATAAGTCAGGATTTTATACGACAAATGTCGCCATTTTGCATTAAAAAGCAATACTTTTACATAAAAAAGTAAAAATATTACGAGACAGTATTTTAATATTAGAGAAACAGAAATAATGAGAAACTGTTCCCAATTCTCCAAGAGATAATTCCTCACATTGAAAAAGGAAGACTGCTTTTAGTAAAAAAAAATCAAAATATATATTTTTTGTTTTTTATTTTTACTTCAAGTCATCAAAATGTGTCTCTATATACATATATTTATTTATTTATTTTTAATACATTTTGGCCAAACGGGGCGCATTTCAATTTCTTACACACACTTGTTATTTCATATATTAACCAGAGGGGAAGCCCTTTTAAAACCGACACACAGTCAATCTGAATAAAATCCCTCTTTTTTGGGACCACCCTCATTTTGATAGATTTCACCAAATGAGACATTCTCTATTAGATGCAATGGTTTTTCCGTATTGGGACCACGATTTATGTCCTAACTTGTTCATCGGTCCTCACATGGAAGGTACTTTTCCTTGATGATGTCTCAAGAAGCGTGGAAATACAAGAACACACACACACACACACTGACGGTGAGGCATCCCCCACCTCCACTGCTACCACCCACATGCATATACAGTAAATGACCTCAGTGCGCTACCGTCTGTTAGTATGGATTCTAATCAGACACAGGCAGTATTGTGTCTGTCAAACCTGGCCAAGGTTACTTAACCTTCCAGCCTTAATTTCCCTTCCATTTTAGTTCCTTCCTCCGTATCAAACATCAGCACATCTCCAGGAAAAGAAGAAGAAGAAAAAAAAAAAAAGCGTCGGGAAGAAAATGAAGATTGCTATGCTTGGCTGCAGCTCGGAGATGAAAGTAAAGGATGATTCACATTGCTGTGGCAAAATGAACTGAACCAAGCAGAGCTGAGCTGTGCTATTTTTAAACGTCTATCTGCCATAGCTATGCTGGAGGACAATGTGAAGTGTAGAACATATTATTTTATGTCATGGGAAACGTATAAGAAATAGTGTTTATAGCTGACTGCGAGCGAGAGTGGAGTTGCAAGATGCCAGACTTTTATGGAAATATCAGGAACGGGGATACAATTTTGTGTACAATAAAGCAGGGTTTGTCTGTGAAGGGAACTTATATGTTGTACCTGTGTGTATATTTTTGTGCCGTCAAAATATGATCTTATTCAAAATCACAAACATAAATTTAGAATTTTGATTAATCACAATCAATCGCTTGCCGGTGTTGTTTCTAATGCTGCTAGCGGGGTGTGTAAAATAGTCAGGACGTGTCATGGATACAAAGGTTTCTGGGTATTTGTTGTGTTGCGTTTATGTTGTGTTACTGGGAGGATGTCCTCCCGAAATGTGTTTGTCAATCTTTTATGGTGTGGCTTCACAGCGTGGCGCATATTACTAAGAGTGTTAAAATTGTTTATATCTCAACCATTAGTGTACTGTGTCACCCAGTATGCCTTGCAGTCGTGTGCGTGTTGCCGCGGAAGCCACACACAACATGTTGCTGGACTGACAAGCAGATCGTACATGCTGTAGAGGGTGACAAAGTCAATGACTTCATAGCACGCCCTAATACTTATTATCTGGGTGACTGCCGGTAGTCATTCTAGAGAATATTAGCGTCTCCTATTGTCTTCTTCGCTTTGTGACACGGGTCTTAAATGGCTCTTTGAATGGCAAAGGATACCGATCCCAGAACCATGTACATCAAATATTTCCGGATGATTCAACCGCCACCCGCCCGAATCTAAGTAAAATCTATTTTTTCGTCATGTCACCCGCCCGACCCGCGGTTTATCCGCGGACTCCGCGGATGAGACCGCAAACCGCGCATCTCTAATATATATATATATATATATATATAAATATACATGTATTAATGAAACACTTGACTTTCAGTGAATTCTAGCGGATGAGACCGCAAACCGCGCATCTCTAATATATATATATATATATATATATATATATGTAGGTGTGGGAAAAAAATCACAAGACTACTTCATCTCTACAGATCTGTTTCATGAGGGGTTCCCTCAATCATCAGGAGATTTTAATGGAAGCATTCACATACAATGGTTTGTATAGAGCACAGAGTGGGTGGGTACAAGCAGGCGTAGGGTGTGGTGATTGGCTCATGTGTTACCTAGGAGGTGTTTCCTTCTGTGGCGGCATGTTGAAATGATTTCACTGCGCTTGTTGAGGGATGATAAATCTGGATGATATATAATAAACAGTTTCTCTTTTAAGCATAGGTTGCATCTTTTATTACCACTGTTGTAAGGTGTGCTGGATGCAAGAATTTGCCATGTTATTGAATATTCAACATTATTGTCTTTGAGGTTCCAAATGTGTTTGCTGAGTTCTGTAGAATTCTGCAAAGTCTGGTTTCTAAAGGAGGCGTTGTGATTATTCCATCTTGTTTTGAACGCTCCTTCGGTTAATCCTACGTACGTGTCGGATGTGTTAATGTCCTTGCGTATTACCTTTGCTTGGTAAACGACTGATGTCTGTAAGCACCTTCCGTTGAGAGGGCAATCAGGTTTCTTGCGACAGTTACATTCATTATTGGTTTCAGAGTCGTTTAGTCTGGGGGTAGGCAGTCCTTTTGCAATTGCTTTGTTGTGGTTTGAAATGATTTGTTGCATGTTGTTCATACAGCTGTAGCTCAATTGAATGTTGTTCTTGTTGAATATTTTTCTTAGGGTGTTGCCTTTGGGGAAGTGTTTGTCGATCAGAGTGAGGAACTTGCGGCCGATGTTGGTTGAGACGTCTTTGCTGAATGGCGGATTGTACCAGATGATGTTGTTTCGTTTTCTGCTCTTTTTTGGTTGGTTTCCTGGAGTGGGTTCATAGGTGAGGGTGAAGTTGTATCCGCTTTCATCAAGTGCTTTCTGGTACGGGGGGGTTGCTTGGTCGAATTCAGCTTTGCTGGATGACAGCATCGATAGCCTTTTATTAATTCCGGTAGGTATTCTTTTGGTGGTGGTGGGTGGGTGGTTGCTGTCATGGTGCACGTATTGGAGTGTTGTGTTGGGTTTCGTGAATGGTTGGTAGCTGTTATTTCTCAGGTTGAAAGTGACGTCGAGGAAGTTGACGGTTTGCTTGTTGGCTTCAATCGTGATCCGTAGGCCGTTTTCTTTGAAGATTTGGCATATGCGCTTCTTGGTGTTCTCGCTGCTCCTTGGCGAGGCGCGGCACACTGCCAGTCCGTCATCACGGTAGATACCAAGGTTCAGGTTGAGGCTAGCAAGCTGGGAGAGGAGGAAACTCCCAACGAGTTCGCACGTTTCTGCTCCGTCCAAACTCCCCATAGTAACGTCAAACGTTGAATTGTTCTTTTTTTGCCATGGTGTACTGTTGTGGATGAGTATGGAGTTCTTTGCGTGGATGATGATGTTTCTTTCGTTGCCCGTGATTGAGATATATATATATATATATATATATATATATATATATATATATATATATATATATATATATATATATAAATATACATGTATTAATGAAACACTTGACTTTCAGTGAATTCTAGCTATATATATTTATTTTATTATATATACTGTATAGATAAAAGAAATAGTTGAATTTCAGACGGCACCTATCAAATACACAGTAATAAAAACACAGTTGTTCTACTAATTGTACTCAATAACCAGGCGAGGTGATGAAGTTATGTCTCTTTACTGTGGGCTTCAGAAAAGACTCCATCACTTGCCGTCAGGTGCGCAACACCACTTAAATCGTTGGCCAATCAAAGAGCAACCCCATAACGCTATAGCCAACATTCACCAGGAGATGGCAACAGACAACATAGATCACACTATTACAGACGTCGCCATGGCTGTAACTTCCTCGTTCTTCTGCTTCGTCTCCTTGTGTGTGCAGTTTTTTTTAATTAAAATCCGTAGATGTTGCAACGGTATTGGGCAGGCAAGCTGTTTATATATTGGGAGCGCAATGATGTCACGTTAGCGATGGGAAAAATGCATTTTTAGATAATATGATTTGCCTGAGTGGATAGGAAACACAGGGTAACAAGAAAGTCGATTAGAAAGGACAGATTTAAAAAAAAATATATATATATATTTTATATTTCTATATAAAAATATATACATATATATTAGGGGTGTTGGAAAAAAATCGATTCGAATACAAATCGAATCGAATACGTTGTGCGATTCAGAATCGATTCTCATTTTTAAAAAATAGATTTAAAAAAAACAACAACATTTTTTATTTTTTATTTCTAATCAATCCAACAAAACAATACACAGCAATACCATAACAATACAATCCAATCCGCAAACCAAACCTGACCCAGCAACACTCAGAACTGCAATAAACAGAGCAATTGAGAGGAGACACAAACATGACACAGAGCAAACCAAAAGTAGTGAAACAAAAATTAATATTATCAACAACAGTATCAATATTAGTTATTATTTCAGCATAGCAGTGATTAAAAATCCCTCATTGACATTATCATTAGACATTTATAAAAAATTTAAAAAAGAACGATAGTGTCACTTGCATCGTATCTCATAAGCTTGACAACACACTGTGTCCAATATTTTCATAAAATAAGTCATATTTTTGGTTCGTTTAGTAGTTAAAACAAATTGACATTATTGCAATCAGTTGATAAAACATTGTCCTTTACAATTATAAAAGCTTTTTTTTTAAAAAACTACTACTCTGCTAGCATGTCAGCAGACTGGGGTAGATCCTGCTGAAATCCTATGTATTGAATGAGTACAGAATCGTTTTGAATCGGAAAAATATTGTTTTTGAATCGAGAATCGAATCGAATAAAAAAAAAAATCGATGCTTTATCGAATCGTGACCCCAAGAATCGATATTGAATCGAATCGTGGGACACCCAAAGATTCACAGCCCTAATACTGTATATATATATATATATATATATATATATATATATATATATGTTTTTTTTTAATTTTTTATTTTTTTATTCAACCCGGGCCAGATTTTTGTTGCTGGCGTGCAGGATCCGTAGTTTCGGGACCCCTGATCTACATCTTCAAGCTACATTTAAACCAGTGTGGGTTGCACTAGGAGCAATATTGTAGAATATGCTGAAATCAGAGGAAAATCTGCAATGTGGTAAACCGACAACATTTGCAGGAACGACGTTCATCCATTTATGTTCAAAATGTATGCGATTGAACAAAAGCTAAATATTATTTAGAATTTCCCTTCTTACGTGAGTATTTTTTATCACCGCCCGTGCAGCTACACTGAATGTTTTAAACACAGCGTCGAGCAGTGCTATAGAATAAAAATAATCAGTATTACGCGTTTCTTTAAAGGCCAAAAAAATAGTAATAAATACTAATGATAATAAAGAAAAGGTAAAAAAAGTAAAAAAAAGAACCATGCTACTGATACACTAAAGCAGTGGTCCCCAACCTTTATGTATTTCCATCCATTCATTTTCTACCGCTTATTCCCTTTAGGGGTCGCGGGGGGCGCTGGCGCCTATCTCAGCTACAATCGGGCGGAAGGCGGTGTATACCCTGGACAAGTCGCCGCCTCATCGCAGCCTTTTTGTATTTATTTATTTTTTTTCATAAAGAAATACAATCATGTGTACTTACGGACTGTATCCCTGCAGACTGTATTGATCTATATTGATATATAATGTATATATTGTGTTTTTTATGTCTAATAAAAAAACAAACAAAAAAAAAACGTTTTATTTTTTTTTATTTTTGCGCGGCCCGGTACCAATCGGTCTGCGGTACCGGGCCGTGGCCCGCTGGCTGGGGACCACTGCACTAAATAAAACCTACTCAACCCCACACGAGCATGACTTAGCGACAGAGGCAAGAAAAAGCCTTGACCCAAGACTCAGCGTGGTGAGGCTACAGTATCTTCCTCCATCGGTCGGGTTGATATAGAGCGGTAGAGAAGAAAGTTGCCGACAGAAAAAAAAAAGAAAATGAAAAGCTTTTTGTGCTTACCAGGAAAACTCAAGAGGCCGCGTGCTTTTCCAGCTGCACACTCCGCCTGTAAGCAGCTGTTCAAGCTGACTATTGAGTCTTACCCTGATTGAAAACACCAAGCTGATTATAAACACAGAAACAAAAAGATAAATTATAAGAACTTAGTATCACGCATAAGTATCCTCTGTGTCTGTACTGGTGTTGTCCCGACTAGTACCAAACAATTTTTGATGCTTTTCGGTACTTTTGGTATTTTCCTAAATAAAAGGGACCACAAAAAAATTGCATTATTGGCTTTATTTTAACAAACAATCTTACGGTACATTAAACATATGTTTCTTACTACAAGTTTTTTTTATTAGTAAGTAAGCAAACAAAGGCTCCTAATTTAGTCTGCTGACATATGCAGTAACACATTGTGTCATTTCCCATTCTAATATTTTGTCAAAATTATTAAGGATAAGTGGTAGAACATTTATTATTAATCTACTTGCTATTGTTATCTGATTTATTTCTCTTTTAAGATGTTCTATCTATCGCTGGATCGGTTCGCAGCCGAGTGTGAAGCGACCGGAATGAGAATCAGCACCTCCAAGTCCGAGTCCATGGTTCTCGCCCGGAGACCCTGCCCCAAGTGGAGGAGTTCAAGTACCTAGGAGTCTTGTTCACGAGTGAGGGAAGAGTGGATCGTAAGATCGACAGGCGGATCGGTGCGGCGTCTTCAGTAATGCGGACGTTGTACCGATCCGTTGTGGTGAAGAAGGAGCTGAGCCGGAAGGCACAGCTCTCAATTTACCGGTCGATCTACGTTCCCATCCTCACCTATGGTCATGAGCTTTGGGTCATGACCGAAAGGATAAGATCACGGGTACAAGCAGCCGAAATGGGTTTCCTCCGCCGGGTGGCGGGGCTCTCCCTTAGAGATAGGGTGAGAAGCTCTGCCATCCGGGAGGAGCTCAACGTAAAGCCGCTGCTCCTCCACATCGAGAGGAGCCAGATGAGGTGGTTCGGGCATCTGGTCAGGATGCCACCCGAACGCCTCCCTAGGGAGGTGTTTAGGGCACGTCCAACTGGTAGGAGGTCACGGGGAAGACCCAGGACACGTTGGAAAGACTATGTCTCCCGGCTGGCCTGGGAACGCCTCGGGATCCCCCGGGAAGAGCTAGACGAAGTGGCTGGGGAGAGGGAAGTCTGGGCTTCCCTGCTTAGGCTGCTGCCCCCGCGACCCGACCTCGGATAAGCGGAAGATGATGGATGGATGGATGGATGGAAAAGGGACCACAAAAAAATTGCATTATTGGCTTTATTTTAACAAACAATCTTACGGTACATTAAACATATGTTTCTTATTACAAGTTTTTTTATTAGTAAGTAAGCAAACAAAGGCTCCTAATTTAGTCTGCTGACATATGCAGTAACATATTGTGTCATTTCCCATTCTAATATTTTGTCAAAATTAAGGATAAGTGGTAGAACATTTATTATTAATCTACTTGCTATTGTTATCTGATTTATTTCTCTTTTAAGATGTTCTATCTATCGCTGGATCGGTTCGCAGCCGAGTGTGAAGCGACCGGAATGAGAATCAGCACCTCCAAGTCCGAGTCCATGGTTCTCGCCCGGAGACCCTGCCCCAAGTGGAGGAGTTCAAGTACCTAGGAGTCTTGTTCACGAGTGAGGGAAGAGTGGATCGTGAGATCGACAGGCGGATCGGTGCGGCGTCTTCAGTAATGCGGACGTTGTACCGGTCCGTTGTGGTGAAGAAGGAGCTGAGCCGGAAGGCAAAGCTCTCAATTTACCGGTCGATCTACGTTCCCATCCTCACCTGTGGTCATGAGCTTTGGGTCATGACCGAAAGGATAAGATCACGGGTACAAGCGGCTGAAATGAGTTTCCTCCTCCGTGTGGCGGGGCTCTCCCTTAGAGATAGGGTGAGAAGCTCTGCCATCCGGGAGGAACTCAAAGTAAAGCCGCTGCTCCTTCACATCGAGAGGAGCCAGATGAGGTGGTTCGGGCATCTGGTCAGGATGCCACCCGAACGCCTCCCTAGGGAGGTGTTTAGGGCACGTCCAACCGGTAGGAGGCCACGGGGAAGACCCAGGACACGTTGGGAAGACTATGTCTCCCGGCTGGCCTGGGAACGCCTCGGGATCCCCCGGGAAGAGCTAGACGAAGTGGCTGGGGAGAGGGAAGTCTGGGTTTCCCTGCTTAGGCTGTTGCCCCCGCGACCCGACCTCGGATGAGCGGAAGATGATGGATGGATGGATGGATGTTCTATCTACACTTCTGCTAAAATGTAATAATCATGTATCCGTCTGTTGTTTGGATGCTTTTACATTAGTTTTGGATGATTCCACTCATTTGGGTATCAATCCCATACCAAGTCGTTACAGGATCATACATAGGTCATATTTTAAGTCCTCATGTGTCCAGGGACATATTTTAAAAACACAATATAAATAAAAAACAACAACGAAAGAAGATGTGACGACGTATTCATAGTAGTATCGCCTTAGATACACTATTGTACTTGGTATCATTACAGTGGATGATAAGTGTAGATCCACCTATGGCGTTTGTTTACATTTTGACGCCGGTGAGCTACGGTG
Organism: Nerophis ophidion; assembly: GCF_033978795.1. Classification (NCBI taxonomy): domain Eukaryota; kingdom Metazoa; phylum Chordata; class Actinopteri; order Syngnathiformes; family Syngnathidae; genus Nerophis; species Nerophis ophidion. Next base: position 63,105,854 of record NC_084621.1, read on the forward strand.
TGTAGTAAAGCATGTTTAACTATTCCTCCTTGAAAGAAACTTACTTTATTTGTCGCCATGGAGGCAAGGATTAGTGATTTAGAAGTAGCTAAAACACTGCCGACGGGGATTGTACTCTAGCCATGTCTTAAAGCACCTCTTCCTGAGGGCATTTCAGTGTTATGAATTCACCTTTATCGTTAGTTTTTAAGCCAAAATGCGCCCGTTCTCCCTTTTCTGTCTACACACTGTGTCTGCTTGTAAGTACTCTGTGATTGTGCGCTGCCGAACATGCTCATCTGCTCGTAAACCAGCAATGACACGACGTGAAAACGATGGGGGCGAGAAGGGATGCAGGACCGGTACTTTTCAGAGGCGGTATAGTACTGAATATGATTAATTAGTATTGCGGTACTATACTAATACCGGTATACCGTACAACCCAAATCTGTACATTCAAACAAAAGAAAATCTGTGACAACAAAGAAAGACTTAAAGGCCTACAGAAACCCACTACTACCGACCACGCAGTTTATATGATAGTTTATATATCAATGATGAAATATTAACATTGCAACACATGCCAATACGGCCGGTTTAGTTTACTAAATTTCAATTTTAAATTTCCCGCGGAGTTTCTCGTTGAAAACATTGTGGAATGATGACGTGTGTTTGTGACGTCTCGGGTTGGAGGGGACATACACATCTCTTTTCATCGCCTAATTACACAGTATTTTGGACATCTGTGTTGCTGAATCTTTTGCAATTAGTTCAATTAATAATGGAGACTATAAAGAAGAATGCTGTTGGTGGAAAACGGTGGATTGCAGCTGCCTTTATCACCAAAACACAGCCTGTGTTTCTTTGTTTGTTGTGAAGCTTTAACACAGAGCGGTCAAGCGACAAGGTTTCTCTACGTCAACCAGCAAGATTTTGGATGGGAAAATTATGATATTAAGTCGGCTCTTACCGGAGACTTCAGTGGATTATGCGACTTCCTCCTGCAGCTCAAAAAGGCAGCTGTGATCTTGGCTCCTCCATTGGCTTCTCTGAGAGACACTGGCGTTCACTGCAGCCATCCGATTTTCAGGTATGACTTTACAATCTCACTAAAACACTATTAAAACAATAAGCAGACAAGGGATCTTCCAGAATTATCCTAGTAAATGTGTGTAATTACATATGAAACGGTCCCACTGCTACCGCCTGGAGCTGTCGAATTTCCTTTTTTTGTGCTTTACTCTAACTTTCCTCATCCATAAATATTTCATCCTCGCTCAAATTAACGGGGAAATCGTCGCTTTCTCGGTCCGAATAGCTCCTGCTGCTGGAGGCTCACATTATAAACAATGTGAGGATGTGAGGAGCCCTCACACCAGTGACATCACGCGCACATTGTCTGCTACTTCCGGTAAAGGCAAGGCTTTTTTATTAGCGACCAAAAGTTTCGAACTTTATCGTCGATGTTCTCTACTAAATCCTTTCAGCAAAAAATATGGCAATATCGCGAAATGATCAAGTATGACACATAGAATGGACCTGCTACCCCCGTTTAAATAAGAACATCTCATTTCAGTAGGCCTTTAAACATTTGTAACAAACAACAAAGAGGGCGATGAATGACTTGGATACGTGTGTACCCTCCAACATCCAATTCCCACCTCTTCTTGTTCCCGTTCATCTGGTGTGACAATGGCACATCGGACAGAGAGAGAAAGAGAGAGAGAGAGAGAGAGAGAGAGAGAGAGAGAGAGAGACATCAAGCTGCAAAAAGACTGACAGCCTGCTCCTGTTTACAGTGTGTTACCACGGCAACATGTCCATCAATCACACCTCACCGTGATGGCCTGACCCACGCTTTCTGCCACAGAGCAGAGCTGCAAAGATGAAGCCTTTTTCATTTTACATACTGACACACACGCACGCACGACACACACACACACACACACACACACACACACACACACACACACACACACACACACACACACACACACACACACACACACACACACACACACACTATTGCTCCTTCTGATTCACAAGTACACACACACTTTTACACAGATTACTCAAAATGTGCGTGCACACAGTACACATGCCAGCTAACACACATGTACAGAATGTGCACTCAATCCAAACACATGTTTTTTTCTGTAAATGACAGTCTAAAAGTCAATTTGTATCCCTCTGTTCTCAGATAAGACACAACACGCATCATGACTGGAAACAAACATAAGACCCGTTTGGGCTTTTGTGACTGCTGGCACAAGTAATATTCTATATTAGATTGTGTTTAATTTGTTTTGTCGTCAAGGGTGCTTAGGAAGAATCCAAAAAACATAAAATGTTATAAATATATACTGTTTAAGAAAGAATAAAATCTAACCCAAAGGACCTCTGTTACCATGGCAATACTCCACACTGACCTTGGACGACAAACCTTTCGTACAGGGGTGTCAAAATTATTTTAGACCACATGGAGAAAAATCTACTGGGCCGGACTGGTAAAATCCCGGCATGATAACTTAAAAATACATATATATATATATATATATATACATATATATATATATCCATCCATCCATTTTCTACCGCTTATTCCCTTTCGGGGTCGCGGGGGCGCTGGCGCCTATCTCAGCTACAATCGGGCGGAAGGCAGGGTACACCCTGGACAAGTCGCCACCTCATCGCAGATATATATATATATATATATATATATATTAGGGGTGTTGGAAAAAATCGATTCGAATACGTTGTGCGATTCAGAATCGATTCTCATTTTTAAAAAATCGATTAAAAAAAATAAATAAATAAATTATACATATATATATATATATATATATATATATATACATATATATATATATATATATATATATATATATATATATATATATATATTATCAATCCAACAAAACAACACACAGCAATACCATAACAATGCAATCCAATTCCAAAACCAAACCTGACCCAGTAACATTCAGAACTGCAATAAACAGAGCAATTGAGGAGACACAAACACGACACAGAACAAACCAAAAGTAGTGAAAAAAAAAACGAATATTATCAACAACAGTATCAATATTAGTTATAATTTCAGCAGAGCAGTGATTAAAAATCCCTCATTGACATTATCATTAGACATTTATAAAAAATTAAAAAAAGAACAATAGTGTCACAGTGGCTTACACTTGCATGGCATCTCATAAGCTTGACAACACACTGTGTCCAATGTTTTCCCAAAGATAAAATAAGTCATATTTTTGGTTCGTTTAATAGTTAAAATACATTTACTGTACATTATTGCAATCAGTTGATAAAACATTGTCCTTTACAATTATAAAAGCTTTTTTTTTTTTTTTTAAATCTACTACTCTGCTAGCATGTCAGCAGACTGGGGTAGATCCTGCTGAAATCCTATGTATTGAATGAATACAGAATCGTTTTGAATCGGAAAAATATTGTTTTTGAATCGAATCGAAAAAAATCGATATATTATTGAATCGCGACCCCAAGAATCGATATTGAATCGAATCGTGGGATACCCAAAGGTTCACAGCCCTAATATATATATATATATGCACACATATACATAGTAATAAATATGATGACAACATTTTAGCATCATGTTTGTGTTCAATTACAGTAAATGTGTTAATCCTAAACATTCCTGCCACGTCATTTCACACAGTATAACATTTTTACCATGTCTTTTTTAGTTTTGCTATACACCACAATAATATTCTACCATGGCCTTAGTATTGTGCTGTGAGACGTTAATACCATTACGTCCCTATGAATTCATCTATTGAATTCCATCAGTGGGCTTCACGGTGGCAGAGGGGTTAGTGCGTCTGCCTCACAATACGAAGATCCTGAGTAGTCAGGGTTCAATCCCGGGCTCGGAATCTTTCTGTGTGGAGTTTGCATGTCCTCCCCGTGAATGCGTGGGTTCCCTCCGGGTACTCCGGCTTCCTCCCACTTCCAAAGACATGCACCTGGGGATAGGTTGATTGGCAACACTAAATCGGCCCTAGTGTGTGAATGTTGTCTGTCTATCTGTGTTGGCCCTGCGATGAGGTGGCGACTTGTCCAGGGTGTACCCCGCCTTCCGCCCGATTGTAGCTGAGATAGGCACCAGCGCCCCCCGAAGACCCAAAGGAAATAAGCGGTAGAAAAAAGGATGGATGGATGGAATTCTGTCAGTTACTGTAATTGGGTCGGTTTCTACTTCCTGTTTTCATTTACATTCCCATCTGGTCTAGCATGATATATTCTTTTCAAACAGGATGCAGAAGCAGAAATAAAAAAAATGTATCTCATGGTGGAGTGATTACCAACCGCTGTGCCGCAGCACATTAGTGTGCCATGTGAGATCATCAGGTGTGCCGCATGGAAATGATCCGTTTTACTAACTTAATTATTTACTCGAGATAATGTAACTGTCACGCCTATGGTTCACGTTATGTTTTGGTCATGTTATGTTTAGTTTTTTGGACATTTAGTTCTGTTTTGCATTTCCTTGTTTGTCTTACCATGCCAACTGATTTAGTTTTCTGTCATGTCTGATCATCAGTTTTGTATGGCCATATTACCCCGAGCATCCCCAATCCCATCTGTTCTCAAAGCTAAGCAGTGTCTGGCCTGGTTAGTACTTGGACGGGAGACTACCTAGGAATACCAGGTGCTTTTGACCTTTGGACTCTAAGTTCCTTTTTTTTTTCACTCCCTGTTTTGTTACCATGACGACCAATTAGTTCACCTGTCTTGTCTCACACCTGTTTTCACTTATCATGTTCATTATTTAAGCCACAGTTACCAGGGAGTCAGTCCGGCAACATCACCTCCTTCACGCCCTCGATTATCTGCTTCACGCCTTGCAATGCTGTCCATTTTGTCCACCTAAGTTTTTGTTATTCATGCCACTGCGCAAGTGTTTTTGTTTCATGTTTGTAGTTTATAGCCTTTGTGCTAGTCTTTTGTTTCATAGCCTGGTTTTTTGTACCGCCATTGTGCCCGCTTTTTGTTGGTTCCTGTTTTTAGTTTTAGTCTTAAAATAAAGATGTCTTTACCTTCACGCCGTTTCCACTCCATTCGCTTTGCACCCCGGGAAAACAGACCAAGTCCAAGCCTGACAGTAACTTTGTTCGTTTATCAATGCCAGATAGAACAATTAATTGTTGTATCTAGCAGAAGGTGCATAATTAAACTATATATCCAATCTTATTCATACAACATTAATGGCATGCTTCTTGGTGTGTTGTCAGGTTTTTTTAACCTTAGCTCAATAAAGGTTGTGAAATTCCGGGGTAGGGTGTGAATTTTTTTTTTTTTTTTTTTTTTTGCATGCACTTCCCCTGTGCCCGAAACACCTGAACATCACACTATCAACAGGAGAACATGCTGTTATGTATCTGAGATGATGTATGAATGTTCCTCAGATGCCTTTGGCTAAGAGGGCTCTTTTGAGGGCAAAGTAAGTGCTGACGGCGGCGACGCGAGGAGGCAACAACTCATTGAGGAAGATGACGTCCTTTAGACACTATTGCTCTATTCTGTGGTCGTGCAGAGGCTGTTTTTGCCGCCGGTAATTGCCTGGTGGATTGATGCCGAACAACGCTGCATCCCACCGACCGTAATCAAGACTCATTATTCATCCCTTAGCACCCTAATCTGCGTATTGGAGACATGATGGGATGGCAAATCCTAGAGACCGTGTGTGACCATTGCTGCTGTCTCGCTTCCACCATCACTTTGTCTCTTTTGAATCAGCCGCCATCCTTTCTGCCCTTTCCTTTTCACATCACAGTCTGCCAGACGCAGCTTTTCCTCTCTCTTGTCCTCCTTCACTCCCATCAAACGCATTACTTCCATCAAAAACTGCTTCAGTGGGGCTGAAATCACAGGAAGTGTCTTGATTTTCCTGCAGACGTGTTCCTCTTTGAGTTAACTTTGGTAAAAAAAAAAAAAAATCCCCCAAAAAATCACAGTCCTCAGTCGCTAATACGGCCTTAACAACATCCATTCTTCTGCCTCTCTTGGAAATCCAAAGGGGGTGACAAAGAGCTAATTTCTGCCATTATTACCATACAGACATTACACCGTTAATCTGCAATAAGTGAAATTCATTACACTGATGAAGGGGTCTCTTGGAGCAGCTCAGGGAGACAGGGTGAGAAGAAAGAAGAGAGCTGATCAATAACTCAATCTTCCGCCCTGCATGGGGCTCCATCTCCTCGCTGGAAGACGAGTGGCATGAGCCACAGTCCACACGGTCCACATTCTAACAGCCTATTGGGCGATCAATGGACACAATCTAATCAGCCCCTATCACCACCACTGACTTTTAGCATGTAGGGACCGGCATAATAGCATTAGCAGGAAGGGTGTGTAAGATTGCAGTGCACTGCTCAAGTCCGAAGTCCTACAGTCAGAACAAAACATAGCTAATAACTGTTCAACATAGAATCGGATACAAAATAAAGGCACATAAAACAAACGGGTTCTTATACTGTAGACAGGCTGTATTGTCATTCATTAATATCCCTTCAGCATTTCACAAAAAAATTACCATTTCGCAATAAATATTTATCTTCTGACCTTATCAATGATCTTGGGGGGTCCCGGCCCCCAGCTAGGGAGTCATTCCACTGCACTGACTGAAGACTGTTTATTGAGCAATCAGTGGGGGCTTTTTTTTACTAAGAGTCACAACAACTACAGAAGCATCGATTGTTTTTTAATTTTCTTTCTTGTGGAAATATTTCCTCTGTAAAAAAACGAAAAACATTTTTTATTGTAGTTTTCATTCCTGGTTTCGTTTGATTGCATTTGAAATTGAGGATGTCAAGTTTTCTTAAAGGGAAACATTATCAGCAAACTTATGCAAGCGTCAATATATACCTTGATGTTGCAGAAAAAAGACCATGTATTTTTTTAACCGATTTCCGAACTCTAAATGGGTGAATTTTGGCAAATTACACGCCTTTCTGTTTATCGGTCTTGTAGCGATGATGTCAGAATGTGACGTCACCGAAGTAATACACCCGCCATTTTCATTTTCACATTACAAACACCGGGTCTCAGCTCTGTTATTTTCCGTTTTTTCGACTATTTTTTGGAACCTTGGAGACATCATGCCTCGACGGTGTGTTGTCGGAGGGTGTAACAACACTAATAGGGAGGGATTCAAGTTGCACCACTGGCAAGAAATCTGCCGCCAGACCCCCATTGAATTTGCCAGAGTGTCTGCCGGCGATGCTAAGACAGACATGGCACAGAGATGTATGGATAACCTGCAGATGCATTTGCAACGATTAAGTCAACGAAATCAAAAAGGTGAGTTTTGTAGATGTTGTTGACTTATGTGCTAATCAGACATATTTGGTCACGGCATGACTACCGATTAATCAATGCTAACATGCTATACTAATCGATGCTAACATGCTATTTACGCTAGTTGTATGTACATTTGAAACTAGATACCCACATTTATTGCGAAACAAACACTTACCAATCAACGGATTTAAGTTGCTCGACTGTCACAAGATGCGAAAGTCCTGATCGTTTGGTCTGCACATTTTACCGGCGATGCTAATAAGGCAGCCATGCTATGGGCCACTTCATTAGGTACACCCATGCTATGGCCTAACAGCGTCAATAGCTATTCGCTTAATAGCTTCAATTTCTTCTTCAATTTCGTTTTCGCTATCTGCCTCCATACTCCGACCATCTGTTTCAATACATGCGTAATCTGTTGAATCGCTTAAGCCGCTGAAATCCGAGTCTGAATCCGAGCTAATGTCGCTATATCTTGCTGTGGTAACCGCCATGTTGTTTGTATTGGCCGGCCTGTTTGACGTCACAGGGAAATGGACAGTCGCATCGAAAATAGCGAAAATCAAGAACTTTAAAGCTTTTTTTAGGGATATTCCGGGAGGTGTAAAATTTTGAAAAAAACTTTGAAAAATAAAACAAGCCACTGGGAACTGATTTTTATTGTTTTTAACCCTTTTGAAATTGTGATAATGTTCCCCTTTAAGTTCTGTCCGCTTCCATTCTTACAAAGGTCAAACTAAGATTACAGCATCCCATATGTGAGTGCTTAAAGGGAAACATTATCAAAATTTCTGAAGGGTTAAAACCAATAAGAATCAGTTCCCAGTGGCTTATTTTATTTTTCGAAGTTTTTCTCAAAATTTTACCCATCACGCAATATCCCGAAAAACGGCTTCGAAGTGCCTGATTTACACCATCGCTATATCCACCCGTCTATTGTCCTGTGACGTCACTGCGGAAAGCCACCAAAAACAAACATGGCGGATAGCACAGAAAGGTATAGCACAGTAGCTCAGATTCAGACTTGGATTTCAGCGCTGTAAGCGATTCTACAGATTACGCATGTATTGAAATGGATGGTTGGAGTGTGAAGGCAGGTACTGAAAACGAAATTAAAGAACAAACAAAAGCTTTTGAGCCATATCACAACAGACAGCGGCACGAGAGGAAGCGCGGACGAATTTGGCGATCGCTTTCTAACCAATGATTGGTATGTGTTTGTTTGGCATTAAATGTGGGTGGAGGGAAAGGCTGGATGCAAATATAGCTACAAATGAGGCATAATGATGCAATATGTACATACAGCTAGCCTAAATAGCATGTTAGCATCGATTAGCTTGCAGTCATGCCGTGACCAAATATGTCTGATTAGCACACTCAACATCAATAACATCAACAAAACTCACCTTTGTGATTTCGTTGACTTTATTGTTGGAAATGCATCTGCTTTGAGTGTCGCAGGATATCCACACATTCTTGCCATCTCTGTTGTAGCATAGCTGTCGTCGGTAAAGTGTGCAGAACAAATGAGGGACTTTTGCACCTTTTGACCACTGTTGCAACTTGAAACCGTCTCTGTTCGTGTTGTTACACCCTCCGACAACACACCGACGAGGCATGATGTCTCCAAGGTATGGAAAATAGTCGAAAAAACGGAAAAAAAACAGGGCTGATTTGCCTTGGTGTGTGTAATGTGTTTGAGAAAATGGCGGATTGCTTCATGTTGTGACGTCAGCGAACAATTGAAAGGCGTTTAAGTCGCCAAATTCACCCTTTTAGAGTTCGGATATCGGTTAAAAAAACATATGGTCTTTTTTCTGCAACATCAAGGTATATATTGATGCTTACATAGCTCTGGTGATAATGTTCCCCTTTAAAATAAATGCATGCATGATTTATCATAATTGTACTATAATTTATTTGGAAGGATATAATAGTGTGGTGGTTGACTAGCGTTGCAGGCTGCATGTGTTCAGTCCCCACTCAGTGAGTGTGAATGGTTTTCTGTCGCTATGTGTGCCTGGTGATTGACTGGCGAGCAGTCTTGGGTGCAGTCCGCATTGTGCCAGGTAAAGTAGCAGAAAATTAATGGAGGGAAAAAGTCTTAAACCTTGTGAATAGTAAATACAGGGCCTGGTCTACTTAAGGACAGACGGTTTTGTTTGTGTAAAAAGCTGAGGCTTTCACTTTAAATAAGTTATTTGTTTGAAAGTCCATTCATCCATCCATTTTTTTACCGCTTAGTCCCTTTGGGGTCACGGGGGGCGCTGGTGCCTCTCTCAGCTACAATCGGGCGGAAGGTGGGGTACACCCTGGACAAGTCGCCACCTCATCGCAGTGTACAAACCCCATTTCCATATGAGTTGGGAAATTGTGTTAAATGTAAATATAAACGGAATACAATGATTTGCACATCCTTTTCAACCCATATTCAGTTGAATGCACTACAAAGACAGGATATTTGATGTTCAAACTGATAAAGTTTTTTTTTTTGGTAAATAATAATTAACTTAGAATTTCATGCCTGCAACACGTGCCAAAGTAGTTGGGAAAGGGCATGTTCACCACTGTGTTACATCACCATTTCTTTTAACAACACTCAAAAAACGTTTGGGAACTGAGGAAACTAATTGTTGAAGCTTTAAAAGTGGAATTCTTTCCCATTCTTGTTTTATGTAGAGCTTCAGTCGTTCAATCGTCCAGGGTCTCTGCTGTCGTATTTTACGCTTCATAATGCGCCACACATTTTCAATGGGAGACAAATCTGGACTGCAGGTGGGCAAGGAAAGTAATATTATTTTTTTCTTTCACTACTTTTGGTTTGTTCTGTGTCGTGTTTGTGTCTCCTCTCAATTGCTCTGTTTATTGCAGTTCGGAGTGTTGCTGGGTCATGTTTGGTTTTGGAATTGGATTGCATTGTTATGGTATTGCTGTGTATTGTTTTGTTGGATTCCATCCATCCATTTTCTACCGCTTATTCCCTTTCGGGGTCACGGGGGGCGCTGGCGCCTATCTCAGCTACAATCGGGCGGAAGGCGGGGTACACCCTGGACAAGTCGCCACCTCATCATAGGGCCAACACAGATAGACAGACAACATTCAAACTCACATTCACACACTAGGGCCAATTTAGTGTTGCCAATCAACCTATCCCCAGGTGCATGTCTTTGGAGGTGGGAGGAAGCCGGAGTACCCGGAGGGAACCCACGCATTCACGGGGAGAACATGCAAACTCAACACAGAAAGATCCCGAACCCGGGATTGAACCCTGACTACTCAGGAACTTCGTATTATGAGGCAGACGCGCTAACCCCTCTTCCACCGTGAAGCCCCATTTTGTTTGATTGATAAAATAAATAATTAAAAAATCGATTCTGAATCGCACAACGTGAGAATCGCGATTCAAATTTGAATCAATTTTTTCCCACACCCCTAATATATATATATATGATAAATTATTATAATATATAATATGCATGTATCTATTTTCTTTTTATTTTATTTTTTATTTTTTTTTGGCTTCACGGTGGAAGAGGGGTTAGTGTGTCTGCCTCACAATATGAAGGTCCTGCAGTCCTGGGTTCAATTCCAGGCTGAGGATCTTTCTGTGTGGAGTTTGCATGTCCTCCCCGTGAATGCGTGGGTTCCCTCCGGGTACTCCGGCTTCCTCCCACTTCCAAAGACATGCACCTGGGGATAGGTTGATTGGCAACACTAAAATTGGCCCTAGTGTGTGAATGTTGTCTGTCTATCTGTGTTGGCCCTGCGATGAGGTGGCGACTTGTCCAGGGTGTACCCCGCCTTCCGCCCGATTGTAGCTGAGATAGGCGCCAGCGCCCCCCGTGACCCCGAAAGGGAATAAGCGGTAGAAAATGGATGGATGGATGGATGTATCTATTTTTGAGGCTCCACAGCAATCAATAGATGATTTTTGTCAGCATAAAGACAACAAAAATAGCCAATATCCTCATAAAGTTGAACGTATGGGTGAACAGGCCTTGTCCTCCTACCCTCTTTGAGTGATTAAATATACCCACCCCACCTTATACCCCTTAGCCACAGAGTTGTGCACCTATTAAATCCTATTGCTCTAAAGATCGATTGAGCCTGCCCCTGCTTGGCGGCCATAAAGCCACACAGACATATATCTGATGGAGATAGCTGCAGGAAACAGGTTTACCCATGAAAGAACATGATGAAAATGACAGATTTTATGTCCCCTGCCATGTTACTGAAACACCGCTGTGCCGAACCACTTTCCAAGAAGACTCTCTGGCCTTTTCAGCTGTTTTATCATCAGAAATGAGGAGCCTTGCGAGTTGATGCATCCTGCAAATAGATACGTAAATCACTAAATCCATCCATCCATCCATTTTCTACCGCTTATTCCCTTTTTGGGTCGCGGGGAGCGCTGGCGCCTATCTCAGCTACAGTTATTTTTTTAATTTTATACACAACCGCCTTTAAAGGCCTACTGAAACCCACTACTACCGATCACGCAGTCTGATAGTTTATATGTCAATGATGAAATCCATCCATCCATCCATTTTCTACCACTTATTCCCTTTTGGGGTCGCGGGGGGCGCTGGCGCCTATCTCAGCTACAATCGGGCGGAAGGCGGGGTACACCCTGGACAAGTCGCCACCTCATCGCAGGGCCAACACAGATAGACAGACAACATTCACACTCACATATTAACATTGCAACACATGCCAATACGGCCGGTTTAGTTTACTAAATTACAATTTTAAATTTTACGCGGAGTTTCTTGTTGAAAACGTCACGGAATGACGACGCGTACGATAACGTGTGTTTGTGACGTTTCGGGTTGGAGGGGACATACTAGCTCAGCACCGTCTCTTTTCATCGCACAATTACACAGTAATTTGGACATCTGTGTTGCTGAATCTTTTGCAATTTGTTCAATTAATAATGGAGACTATAAAGAACAATGCTGTTGGTGGAAAGCGGTGTATTGCAGCTGTCTTTAGCACCGAGAGACAGCCCGTGTTTGTTGTGAAGCTTTATCACAGAGCGGTCAAGCGAACATGTTTCTCTACGTCGACCAGCAGGTATTGGAAAGGGAAAATTGTGATATAAATCTTACCGGAGACATCAGTGGATTATTCGTCCTCCTGCAGTAGCTGTCAAAAAAGGCAGCTGTGAGCTTGGCTCCTCGGCTTCTCTCTGAGACACTGGCGTGGTCACTGCAGCCATCCGACCTCGAGGTATGTCTTTACAATCTCACTAAAAACACTATTAAAACAATAAGCAGATAAGGGATCTTTCAGAATTATCCGAGTAAATGTGTCTAATTACATCTGAAACGCTCACACGGCCGCCGCCCGGAGCCGTCGCTTTTTATTTATTTATACATTTTTTTTTTTTTAGTCCTTTACTATCAATATCCTCAGCCACGAATCTTTCATCCTCGCTCAAATTAATGGGGAAATTGTCGTTTTCTCGGTCTGAAGAGCGCTTTTTGTCGGAGGCTCCCATTATAAACAATGTAAGGATGTGAGGAGCCCTCACACGGCTGACGTCATCGTCTGCTACTTCCGGTAAAGGCAAGGCTTTTTTATTAGCGACCAAAAGTTGCAAACTTTATCCTCGATGTTCTCTACTAAATCCTTTTCAGCAACAATATGGCAATATCGCGAAATGATCAAGTATGACACATAGAATGGACCTGTTATCCCCGTTTAAATAAGAAAATCTCCTTTCAGTAGGCCTTTAAAGTGCGACACTCACAATTTCATGCTTTTCAAAAAACGGAAATGCTGATTATCGGTCCTGCTAGACACCGACCTCTATTTAATAATACAACTTTAACATTTGACAACCAAATAATAAAACAAGGTGACTCTGTAAAAAATCTGGGTATTATCTTCGACCCAACTCTCTCCTTTGAGTCACACATTAAAAGCGTTACTAAAACGGCCTTCTTTCATCTCCGTAATATCGCTAAAATTCGCTCCATTTTGTCCACTAAAGACGCTGAGATCATTATCCATGCGTTTGTTACGTCTCGTCTCGATTACTGTAACGTATTATTTTCGGGTCTCCCCATGTCTAGCATTAAAAGATTACAGTTGGTACAAAATGCGGCTGCTAGACTTTTGACAAGAACAAGAAAGTTTGATCACATTACGCCTGTACTGGCTCACCTGCACTGGCTTCCTGTGCACTTAAGATGTGACTTTAAGGTTTTACTACTTACGTATAAAATACTACACGGTCTAGCTCCAGCCTATCTTGCCGATTGTATTGTACCGTATGTCCCGGCAAGAAATCTGCGTTCAAAAGACTCCGGCTTATTAGTGATTCCTAGAGCTCAAAAAAAGTCTGCGGGCTATAGAGCGTTTTCCGTTCAGGCTCCAGTACTCTGGAATGCCCTCCCGGTAACAGTTCGAGATGCTACCTCAGTAGAAGCATTTAAGTCTCATCTTAAAACTCATCTGTATACTCTAGCCTTTAAATAGACCTCCTTTTTAGACCAGTTGATCTGCCGCTTCTTTTCTTTCTCCTATGTCCCCCCCTCCCTTTTGGAGGGGGTCCGGTCCGATGACCATGGATGAAGTACTGACTGTCCAGAGTCGAGACCCAGGATGGACCGCTCGTCGGGACCCAGGATGGACCGCTCGCCTGTATCGGTTGGGGACATCTCTACGCTGCTGATCCGCTTGAGATGGTTTCCTGTGGACGGGACTCTCACTGCTGTCTTGGAGCCACTATGGATTGAACTTTCACAGTATCATGTTAGACCCGCTCGACATCCATTGCTTTCGGTCCCCTAGAGGGGGGGGGGGTTGCCCACATCTGAGGTCCTCTCCAAGGTTTCTCATAGTCAGCATTGTCACTGGCGTCCCACTGGATGTGAATTCTCCCTGCCCACTGGGTGTGAGTTTTCCTTGCCCTTTTGTGGGTTCTTCCGAGGATGTTGCAGTCGTAATGATTTGTGCAGTCCTTTGAGACATTTGTGATTTGGGGCTGTATAAATAAACATTGATTGATTGATTGATTGATTTTCAATAAATTAGTCAGATAGCTGAAGCCAACTTCCTGCGTGGTAGGAAGGTGGTTGAGCCAAATAACTTAAGAGTGACAGCCGATATTCTGTCCGAGCAGCAAGGAGCATGTTAAACCCCCAAATGCCCCGCCTTCACATATTTCAAATCTGTACTATTTCAACCATCTACTCTTGCTCCTCGACCACAAACTACTACTCCCTCCTTTTTATCCATTAGGGAAAAGACCACTCCCCCAACCTCTCCATGGGGCCTCTTTGTAACTGTCAAAGAACTATTTTCACTTTTTGTTCTGCCGGCCCTCGCCGGGCCTTTATCTGCTGATATTCACACCATCTGCCAGCGGTACCAAGACCTCTGTTCAAATTCTGACATTGAGGTTTTTACCTTCATGTTGTTATGAAAACAGCCATCATAACGATGCAGCAAATTTCTCTGCAGTAGACAGTAGGGACCAAGCTGCAGCAGTTTTAGCCATTGTTTGCCGCGGTATACTTGCCACAAAGTCGCCCCCAATAGAAGTGGCTGTAAAGAATCACTCAAGCCGCACTAAGCAGCTGCCTGCGAGTTAGGTCATTTTCCCAGGAGCCACACAGAGTGGGCATTGGCAGGACCTCAAAAAGAAGGGACACCATCTGTTCAGCCCCTGAAAAAGGTTAGTGACACCTTCTGTGGTACCAACAACTTCTAATTAAGTGACCGAGAATGCAACAGCAGGATTGGTAGGCCGGCCTCACCCAGCCTGATGACAGGATCGCATCATCACCATCACATCAGTGCGGAGAAACGTACGGTGTGTACATCGAACAAAGCAACACATAGCTGAACGTCTGTCTTTGTTTCGTATGAGTTCTGTCCCTCCTTAGCGCCATGTAATTAAACGCTCAGCATCATAAAAAGCTGGCTGTGCCCTTTGGTCCAAACCCAGCGTGGTTTGTTTCCATTATGATACTAATTTTATTAACATTGAGAATAAAAAGCGGTGACAAAAAGGCTTAACATCCTTGTAATTCTTATCACTCTTACAGCTCAGAAATGCTGCTAATTAGGCATATTAGGTAATTAAGAAGATGTCTTAATTATATCGGTGCAACTGGGACCTGAATGGTTGTACCCCGTGAAATGTTCTGCTGTGCTGTTTGGGTATTAGACAGCTTCAGCCGTTTCCCAGTTTCAGTCCATAATTTCACGTGTAAACATCTGGTTGACTTCAAATAGCAGGCAACAAAAACAGAAACCCAAAAATGTCAAGTCTATTACCCTTGCAAAGAGTTAAAAGCTTAATGAAATATTTTGAATGAATGAATGAATGAATGAAATAAGTTTATTTCGGTCATATAATCAATCAAATCAAATCAATCAACCATTGTGTGTGATCAGTTTTACAGTACATGTTATATGTATACAATAATGCACATTTACACACGAAAGAAAAGAAAAAGAGTGACCAAAAAAGGAATAGACTGAAGCCAAAGCTTATATTTGCCTATCCTATACCTTCACAGAAAATTAGATTGCCTGGAACATCAACATAAAAAAAATAAAAAAATAAAAAATCAATGGGATGAAAGTAATTGTGACTATATTTTATAATTTTCAATTATTTCACCTTTCAATGTTTTCTTAAACCTTACCAAAGAATTGCATGTCTTCAGCTCATCACTGAGCTTGTTCCACCATTTAACTCCTGAAACTGTAATACAGTTGTATTTTATATTTGTTCTTGCTTTACCCATTTCAAAAATCGATATCCCCCGTAAATGATAGTTTTCTCCTCTTAAATGAAATAGCCTGCGAATACAAGCTGGAAGGCTGTTGTTCTTTACTCGAAACATAATTTCCATTGTTTTTAAAAACACAATGTCGGAAAATTTTAACACATTTGAACTCATAAATAAAGGATTGGTATGTTCATAGTAGCAGGCTTTGTGTATTATTCTAATGACCCTTTTTTGAAGTTTTATGATTGGGTCTATGTTTGTTTTATAAACATTTCCCCAAATTTCAACACAATACGTTAAATATGGAAAAATAAAAGAATAATACAACATATGCAGGCATGTCTTATTCAGCATGTGTCTTACTTTATAAAGAATAGCAATAGATTTGGATATTTTTCCTTTTATATATTCAATATGCGGTTTCCAACACAGTTTATGATCAATTATTATTCCCAAGAATTTAGTTTCATATACTCTATCAATTTCCACATGATTTAACTTTAATTTTGCTTCACAATTTGTCCTTGCACCACTAAACACCATACATTTAGTTTTCTTATCATTTAATGATAACTTATTAATATCAAACCATTTTTTTAGTTGAATTAACTCAACCTCCATTATCCTCAACACTTCCTTCAAGTCTTCTCCTGAACAATATACATTTGTATCATCTGCAAACATAATAAATTTCAATTTATTAAATACTGAACAAATATCATTTAGGTAGAGTATAAATAACTTAGGTCCCAACACTGAGCCTTGAAATATTTTGTGGCAAGGAAATGAGAGGTTTGGCACAAACATGGTCTTAGTCTCGGGAGAATGGGCACCCAATGCTCCCGCCCCACCCGCTCAGTCTATGCCATCAGTCAAAGTAGCAGCCAGCCGTCCCCGTCTCTCTTCCAAGGAGATGTCTGTGGAACCCACGATGATCTATACCTCATGACCTAACTCCCCGTGTCCGACATCCTTTGATTTGTAGCTTGAGGGTTATTCAAACACAAATTTGAAAGAGAATGAAATTCAGTAGAGAGCTTTTGTTGGACATAGACCAAGGTAAAGTCATTTGGGATGGCATTGGTCCAGACGGAGAGGAAAGTAGAGAACACAATTTTCGTCTGAGGTCCTGAATGCTTTCTTTTCACTTTACAGTCATTAAAAACATAACCACCAATTATTTGTTTACATCATAAACACGCACATTGAACCACTTTTGATGGACAGTAAACATTTAATTTCCCTGGCCAAAATTGACACTACGGGACTTCTTCCTTAAGACCTAACCTAAGAGGTATCACACAAATGTTTTCTCCTTTGTTTAGCTTCTGTAGAATTTGTTCCTGAGACTTATTCCAAAGCAAAACATTAAGACCAAAGCAGGGCTATTCACACCAGACCGCACCCCGAGTTCGGTTCAACTTGAGAGAGACTTTTGCAGCAATTTCCTAAATTCCTTCCATTGATATTTTAACCTAAGGCCAGCATCTACTGCAGACGACCATTTGTATTTTGCATAATGGGGCTATTTTGCCTGAAATGTGTCCTCTGACAAAAGAAATACAACAAAAACAATCATCCGCTACAGAGGATGCTAGTTCTCAAAATAAAGATAACAGTGAAATGAAAAGTCTGGTCTCCCAGTCCTGGAAATGTGGTTAAGAACAATTTAGTTGAAAAGCCCTGACCTAAGGTGTGTCCTATTTTTTTTATGTGTGGACACTCATTTATTTATTTATTTTTAATTAAAGGGGAACTGTACTGTAAAAAAATCATGCCTGTTAGGAGTGTGGGGAAAAAATCGATACGGATACGAATCGAATCGTTTATGTTGTGCGATTGAGAATCGATTCTAATTTTTAAAAAATCTATTTTTTTTTTTTATTAAAATGTTTTAATTTTTTAAATCAATTCAACAAACCACTACACAGCAATACCATAACAATGCAATCCAATTCCAAAACCAAACCTGACCCAGCAACACTCAGAACTGCAATAAACAGAGCAATTGAGAGGAGACACAAACACGACACAGAACAAACCAAAAGTAGTGAAACAAAAATGAATATTATCAACAACGGTATCAATATTAGTTATCATTTCAGCATAGAAGTGATTAAAAATCCCTCATTGACATTATCATTAGACATTTATAAACATTTTAAAAAAGTGTCACAGTGGCTTACACTTGCATCGCATCTCATAAGCTTGACAACACACTGTGTCCAAAGTTTTCACAAAGATAAAATAAATCATATTTTTGGTCCGTTTAATAGTTAAAACAAATTTACATTTTTGCAATCAGTTGATAAAACATTGTCCTTTACAATTATAAAAGCTTTTTACAAAAATCTACTACTCTGCTAGCATGTCAGCAGACTGGGGTAGATCCTGCTGAAATCCTATGTATTGAATGAATACAGAATCCTTTTAAATCGGGAAAAAACATCGTTTTTGAATCGAGAATTGAATCGAATAAATCGATATATTATCGAATCGTGACCCCAAGAATCGATATTGAATCGAATCGTGGGACACCCAAAGATTCACAGCCCTAATGCCTATTATTCACAATCATTATGAAAGACATGACCACAGATGTATTTTTTATCAATCAATCAATCAATCAATGTTTACTTATATAGCCCTAAATCACTAGTGTCTCAAAGGGCTGCACAAACCACTACGACATCCTCGGTAGGCCCACATAAGGGCAAGGAAAACTCACACCCAGTGGGACGTCGGTGACAATGATGACTATGAGAACCTTGGAGAGGAGGAAAGCAATGGATGTCGAGCGGGTCTAACATGATACTGTGAAAGTTCAATCCATAATGGATCCAACACAGTCGCGAGAGTCCAGTCCAAAGCGGATCCAACACAGCAGCGAGAGTCCCGTTCAAAGCGGAGCCAGCAGGAGACCATCCCAAGCGGAGGCGGATCAGCAGCGCAGAGATGTCCCCAGCCGATACACAGGCAAGCAGTACATGGCCACCGGATCGGACCGGACTCCCTCCACAAAGGAGAGTGGGACATAGAAGAAAAAGAAAAGAAACGGCAGATCAACTGGTCTAAAGAGGGAGTCTATTTAAAGGCTAGAGTATACAAATGAGTTTTAAGGTGAGACTTAAATGCTTCTACTGTGGTGGCATCTCGAACTGTTACCGGGAGGGTATTCCAGAGTACTGGAGCCCGAAATGAAAAAGCTCTACAGCCCTCAGACTTTTTTTGGGCTTTGGGAATCACTAATAAGCCGGAGTCCTTTGAACGCAGATTTCTTGCCGGGACATATGCTACAATACAATCGGCAAGATAGGATGGAGCTAGACCGTGTAGTATTTTATACGTAAGTAGTAAAACCTTAAAGTCACATCTTAAGTGCACAGGAAGCCAGTGCAGGTGAGCCAGTACAGGCATTCTTAAAAAGTAAATAAATGCGATTAAAAGTCTGCTCACAATGGAGTCGCTCTATTCCGCCTATAAAGCCCCTACAAACACATCCAAACACCTCCATTAAGGTTTTATATACATGATAAAAGTAAATATCCAATGTAGTAGCGGGCACATTTATAAGAACATTTAAAATTTACGTAATTTGATCATTTTAAGCAACGCGGCACATTTATTTTGGGGTTTTTTTCAGCATCACTAATTTTTACTCACTGCTGACTTCATGAGAGCTATCAAACATAATAAAACATCACTTAGTGTACAATGTCTGCTGTCATTAGGATGCCGACTGCTGGGATATTCATACATTCCCATTTAGATGAGGAATGACTCATTATCCTCTCGAAGAAAAGGGGAGTGGAACCAAGCGTTTTTGGTTTAGTTCCATTAAATCGGCTGCTTAAAGTGTACTAACTTGTCAGAATACGTTCTCATCCTTCTACTATGCGGGTGAAAGGCATGATTTATGATCACAGATAAAGTTTGACGAGCAAGGGAACAAGAAAGCAGCTCATAAGTCGATCATGTTAACATAGGCACACAAGTTAGTGATCAAAGTTATAAATAGTTTGTCTGTTTGATCGCTTATAATTACAATATCCCTAATACTTAACATTCAAGTTAGGAAACGTAAATGGAGTATTGTTGGAGCTTTTTGAATGGTTATTTATCAGATTTTATGGGCAGAAAAGAGGCTATCCTATTGGCTCTGCTGTAAGCTGATTTCTTTTTACGTGTATTTACAAATTAGAATGCATTAAAAAAAATGCATCGGTCATCATGTCTTTCATAATGATTGTGAACGATAGGCAAAATTCCACAAAAAAATGTGCAGCTCCCCTTTTAGTCATGTGTCCATTTTAGATTTTTTGTTCTTTTATTTTACATTTTTGCTTGCTATTTTTGCTGGTGTTGAACTCATTATTTTTGGGATTACTTTTTCATTGACTGTGCTCTGTTTATTTTCTCAACACTTATAAAAGATTCTCTTTTTGTACAATTGGGTTCTGTCTCCAGCCTGAACACCTATTTTCAAAGTTGTTTCTTTTGTTGTTTATAACTATGTGACAGTTAAAAGTAGAGCTTTCATCGAGAAATAATCAAAATTGACATTTAGAGCTTTTTACTGACATAAAACTACCATCTGAGCCATTTAGGGTTTTTTTTTTTTTTTACCTCTTGTATTTCTTTCTCTACTTAGACAATACCACTACACAGAGGTGTCATGGAGTAGAACTCATACACGAAGCTGACTACAAAATGTGAGCAGCTTGTACCGAAAATGTCAGTTAATAGTTGAGAGTGGGATGATTGTGCACTAACCAAAATTGTGGTAGAAGGTTTGATTAATGGTGATTTAGATCAGTGGTTGTCAACCTTTTTTCAGTGATGTACCCCCTGTGAACATTTTTTTTAATTCAAGTACCCCCTTATCAGAGCAAAGCATTTTTGGTTAAAAAAAAGAGATAAAGAAGTAAAATACGTCACTATGTCATCAGTTTCCGATGTATAACAGTGAAAAATATTGCTCATTTGTAGTGGTCTTTCTTGAACTATTTGGAAAAAAAGATATAAAAATAACTAAAAACTTGTTGAAAAATAAACAAGTGATTCAATTATAAATACAGATTTCTTCACATAGAAGTAATGAAAAAAAACAACATCTTAAACATCAATATTTATGGAACATGTCCACAAAAAAATCTAGCTGTCAACACTGAATATTGCATTGTTGCTTTTCTTTTCACAGTTTATGAACTTACATTCATATTTTGTGGAAGTATTATTTAATAAATATATTTATAAAGGATTTTTGAATTGTTGCTGTTTTTAGAATATTTGTTAAAAATCTCATGTACCCCTTGGCATACCTTCAAGTACCCCCAGGGGTACGCATACCCCCATTTTGTCACGATGGCAGCTTGCTACGGGGTCGTTCTCCCGGGAAAGCAGACGGACTACTCAGGATATGGCGTGGAGGTATAAACATGATTTAATCTTTAACTCAGTAAAGGTGAAAACAAAAAGCCCCACAAGGCGAAAGCACAACTTGACGAAGGAAACAAAACTATAATACTAAGACTAAACTTTGTACATGAAACAAAAAAACACTTGCTGTGGCTTGAAAAGAGCAGCATGGACTTTGGCATGAAAAACTAGCATGGACTTTGGCATGAAAAGAACACAATGATGCCAGAAGGTTTGACTGGAAATGACAAGCTTGAATACTGATGTGGTGATTGAAAACAGGTGCGCGAGTTCAAATGAATCAGGTGCGTGAGTCGTGAGGACAGGTGAACGGATTGGTAGTCATGGTGACAAAACAGGGAGTGAAAAAACAGGAACTGACAGAGTGCAAAAACCAAACAGAACATAGCCAAACTAAACATGATCACCAAACATGACACATTTGAGAACCACTGATTTAGATTATTTCCATAATGCCAAGAATGCTAGAAAGTGAGATGTGTTAAGCAATGCAGATCTCAATCAATCAATCAATCAATCAATGTTTATTTATATAGCCCCAAATCACAAATGTCTCAAAGGACTGCACAAATCATTACGACTACAACATCCTCGGAAGAACCCACAAAAGGGCAAGGAAAACTCACACCCAATGGGCAGGGAGAATTCACATCCAGTGGGACGCCAGTGACAATGCTGACTATGAGAAACCTTGGAGAGGACCTCAGATGTGGGCAACCCCCCCCCCCCCTCTAGGGGACCGAAAGCAATGGATGTCGAGCGGGTCTAACATGATACTGTGAAAGTTCAATCCATAGTGGCTCCAAGACAGCAGTGAGAGTCCCGTCCACAGGAAACCATCTCAAGATCTTCTAGATAAGGGGTCGGGAACCTTTTTTGGCTGAGAGAGCCATGAAAGCCAAATACTTTAAAATGTATTTCCGTGAGAGCCATACAAGGGAGTAGGTTTGATTTTGAGATTGGGGGGGACACAAAAGTGCTCCAAGGCAGCACTCTGAAAGTTTACTTTTTTTTTTTTTTTACATTAGCAATCATAATTTCACGTCATGCAGATGTTATAGGGTAAAGTAACTAAAATGGAAGCAAAGGAGACAACTTGGAAGAGTTCTCATCTTTACTCTTTAGTGTAGGGTTGTAGTGCAACTTGTGCATCATACTGTCAATCAACATAGCCTACTGTCCATCAACAACGTCAGAAATACATTCATGCAACACAACATTGTAAATAAACATAAATTAACTCTAATAATCTTTTCCCCAACTTGTGTTTAAATCACTCACAATTTTTCCCTTCATCTACTTCTTTCTATTGCTGCTTTTGTACTGTAAATATGTTACATGAAACTAAAAAAAAAAATAAAAAAAATGAAACGGAAAGGTGCAGTCCGGCGATCTGATTGGCTGTTAACCGTGGTTTAAATATTGAGCACGGCTACTATTCTAAAGCCTTATCACAGCGCAGGCTAGCACTACGCCTCAGGCACGCATGACTGGAATGAATGGAAGTTGTTGTCATGTATCCATGACGACGGACTGTTGCAGTCTGTAGAAAAAGACAGCTGATGTTTTTACGATGTTAAAAAACGGACTAAAGTAGTTGAATTCACATGTTTAAGGTTAACTCTCACCTACGGGGAGGGTTAAAAATGGTAAAGGGGACTGAGCATTGACTTTCACCTGGAAAAAAGCGGAGGAAAAGACGAGTTGCAGTGGACCGCTCGCCTGTATCGGTTGGGGACATCTCTATGCTGCTGATCCGCTTGAGATGGTTTCCTGTGGACGGGACTCTCGCTGCTGTCTTGGAGCCACTATGGATTGAACTTTCACAGTATCATTTTAGACCCGCTCGACATCCATTGCTTTCGGTCCCCTAGAGGGGGGGGGGGGGGTTGCCCACATCTGAGGTCCTCTCCAAGGTTTCTCATAGTCAGCATTGTCACTGGCGTCCCACTGGATGTGAATTCTCCCTGCCCACTGGGTGTGAGTTTTCCTTGCCCTTTTGTGGGTTCTTCCGAGGATGTTGTAGTCGTAATGATTTGTGCAGTCCTTTGAGACATTTGTGATTTGGGGCTATATAAATAAACATTGATTGATTGATTGATTGATTGATAATTTGGAGCTAACGTCTGGATAGGTGGGACTGTTTTTTTCCACAGTGAGGAGTGACAGCGGGGACAGCCAATCACACGTAAGTTAGCATGAAACTGGTAACCAATCAGGGAGCGATATTTAGGTTAGAGGCGGGACTTCTAGCAGAGACCGATATTTAACCCTTTCTGTGCCATAATCATTGACTAAACATTACGGGCAGCGGTTGTATTGATAGTGACTACACAGTAGCGGCTGGATATTGGTAGGGACGTGTCCCTAGCGTCCCTACCCAATTCTACGCCCTTGGAGCCATATCATATTTTTTAACACTGAATACAACTAAATGCGTGCATTTTTTAAGTAAGACCAACATTTTTAGAGTGTATAAAGTCTTTAATTATTTTTAATAACATTGTTATTTCTTGAACAGGTGCAGTAGAAAACAGATGGATGGATTAAAATGCATGAAAAGGGTTTATATTTTGAACGTTATTTTTAACATCGTGATTACCAGCGGAATTATTCATTACTTATCGTGTTAAGTACTGTCAGCTAAGATTTATCTGAGTCATCAAAAGAGCCGCATCAGGCTCTAGAGCCATAGGTTCCCTACCCCTGTTCTAGGTGATCTGTCAATGGATGTTACTTAGAAAATACATACTTATAGTAAATAAAAATGTTATGACGCCAACAGTTGGATTATAACTAATCCAAGGTCGACTGTTGTCCTGTAACGCAGTGGTTCTCAAATGGGGGTACGCGTACCCCTGGGGGTACTTTAAGGTATGCCAAGGGGTACGTGAGATTTTTAAAATTAATTTTAAAAATAGCAATAATTCAAAAATCCTTTATAAATATATTTATTGAATAATACTTCAACAAAATATGAATGTAAGTTCATAAACTGTGAAAAAAAATACAACAATGCAATATTCAGTGTTGACAGCTAGATTTTTTTGTGGACATGTTCCATAAATATTGATGTTAAAGATTTCTTTTTTTGTGAAGAAATGTTTAGATTTAAGTTCATGAATCCAGATGGATCTCTATTACAATCCCCAAAGAGGGCACTTTAAGTTGATGATTACTTCTATGTGTAGAAATCTTTATTTATAATTGAAATACTTTATTGTTTTTCAACAAGTTTTTAGTCATTTTTATATATATTTTTCCAAATAGTTCAAGAAAGACCACTACAAATGAGCAATATTTTGCACTGTTATACAATTTAATGAATGAGAAACTGATGACATAGTGCTGTATTTTACTTCTTTATCTTAGTGGGGCGGCATAGCTCGGTTGGTAGAGTGGCCGTGCCAGCAACTCAAAGGGTTGCAGGTTCGATTCCCGCTTCCGCCATCCTAGTCACTGCCGTTGTGTCCTTGGGCAAGACACTTTACCCACCTGCTCCCAGTGCCACCCACACTGGTTTAAATGTAACTTAGATATTGGGTTTCACTATGTAAAGCGCTTTGAGTCACTAGAGAAAAGCGCTATATAATATAATTCACTTCACTCTTTTTTTCAACCAAAAATGCTTTGCTCTGATTAGGGGGTACTTGAATTAAAAAAATTGTTCACAGGGGGGTACATCACTGAAAAAAGGTTGAGAACCACTTCTGTAACGGATAGGTCTTTTTATTCTAGAGTTTGTGTTGAAAAATATATTTCTTCGGAGTCATTTGTCACAGCTCAAAATAATGACTGCACTTATGTGTTTATTTGAAAGCTCATGCGTTTGGGATTCGAAAAATATGTTTGCAGTTTAGGTGTCAGACGGCCCAGACACTTTAATTTCTTATAAAGATTACACTTTGCTAATATTTACAAGTGTGGGTATATGCAAAATGCATTCATTGCAAATATATCACAGGTTTGTGTTTCAATGTGCATTCGATTTACTCACACTTTCTAGTCAATAACTGTTATCTTTGAAGAAATGAGATTGTGGCAGTTGTTAAAGAACTTAATCTTGGCCTTTCTTCACTTACCCCCGCCACCCTAAGCAAAATGTAAAAATTGCTATTTGCACATGAATTATGCATTACTGAAGGTTTAGAGGCGAACGGGGTCCCGCCAACCGATTCAACCTTTTTGTAGCTCAGTGGGGTGGAGTGTGTTGGGGTTTAGAAGCATCTATAGGAACCCCTCTGTTTGCCTGCTGCACCTCCCTGCTGGGGGACACGGCACCCCCTGCAGGAGGCACAGCGATCTGCTTCCTCTGTCCCCAAGGCTGAAGGGTGTGTGTCATACACAACAACGCACACTACCAAAATTCATCGTTGCTCTTTCACTGACCCATCAATCAAACACACACATGCACACAGGTGCACACTTAGATTAGTTCTTGTTTCACAGAAAATGCAATCATCGGACATCTACTACTCTAATATTGAGAAGATGTGATGAATGACCTCGGTCCTAAACTGGCCTGCGTCTACACACACACACACACACAGGTAGTCTCCCAAACTGTGTACAGATCATGAGCTCAGTCATGGAGTAACAGGCTGAGCATTGAAAACAATCTGTGTAATTAATGACTCTATCTGGCTGTGGCAGAGACGCAAGGCCAGTTTTACAACCAGAATAGGAAGACCAAGGCCTGCTACACAAACAAATGTGTAAAAAAAAGCTTAACAGATTTTGTAGATGGCACGCACGACAGTAATAAAAACAATATGAAAAAAACATTGTGTGTTCTTTTGTGTGTGGCTTGCAAGATCACACTTATAATGGGGCAAAAAAGTATTTAGTCAGCCACCCATTGTGCAAGTTCTCCCACTTAAAATGATGTCAGAAGTCTGTAATTTTCATCATAGGTACACTTCAACAGAGACAGAATGTGAAAAAAAAATCCAGGAATTCACATTGTAGGAATTTTAAAGAATTTATTTGTAAATTATGGTGGAAAATAAGTATTTGGTCAACCATTCAAAGCTCTCATTGATGGAAGGTTTTGGCTCGAAATCTCACGATACATGGCCCCATTCATTCTTTCCTTAACACGGATCAGTCATCCAGTCCACTTAGCAGAAAAATAGTCCCAAAGCATGATGTTTCCACCCCCATGCTTCACAGTAGGTTTGGTGTTCTTGCGATGCAACTCAGTATTAGTCTTCCTCCGAACACGACGAGTTGAGTTTATACCAAAATGGATACATGAATGATACAGCAGAGGATTGATAGAATGTCATGTAATAGAACTTTTTGGTACAAACTCAACTCGTCGTGTTTGGAGGAAGAAGAACACTGAGTTGCATCCCAAGAACACCACACCTACTGTGAAGCATGGGGGTGGAAACATCATGCTTTGGGGCTGTTTTTCTGCTAAGGGGACAGGACGATTGATCCGTGTTAAGGAAAGAATGAATGGGGCCATGTATCGTGAGATTTTGAGCCAAAACCTCCTTCCATCAGTGAGAGCTTTGAATGGTTGACCAAATTTTTATTTCCACCATAATTTACAAATAAATTATTTAAAATTCTTACAATGTGAATTCCTGGATTTTTTTTCACATTCTGTCTCTCACAGTTGAAGTGTACCTATGATGAAAATTACAGACCTCTGTCATCATTTTAAGTGGGAGAACTTGCACAATCGGTGGCTGACTGAATACTTTTTTGCCCCACTGTACATACATACATATACATATATACATATATATACATCAAAACAGCCCAGCCCCCGGCCAAAATATTTTAACCAAATGCAGCCCCCCGGGTCAAAAAGTTTGGGGACGCCTGATGCAAAGAAAAAGGGGTATGATTAAACAAGCTATGCTTTTTCCTACTCCTTTTCAACTATGTTGAATAGAGAAACTGGAAATTGTAATGTATCATGTTGTACGTGTGCATGTTCCAAATAAACTCCAACTCAACTCAACAGAGAGCTGATGTAGTACTTGAACTGACCTGTAGAAGACATCAATCAATCACAGGGTTTTGGAATGAAAAAAAAAAAAAAAGAACTAGGCTAGCTATTACCTTATTTGGTACCTACTATACATTTTTCAAGGAGTTTATGCAAGTGGTGTCAACAATCATTATTTAATATAGAATGTGGGTCTCCAACTTTTTTCGCCAAGTACCACCTTATAAAAACACTTGGCTCTCCAATTACCACCATTAAGACCAACATTGAAATACAGTGGCGTGGTACGCCTAAGTATTCATTAAAAAAAACAAGGCAAAGGTTTTATTTAACACGTTTATGTAATGTTTTTGGTCACCGTAACATTACACACAGTTTGAACAGTAACACCG
This sequence comes from Nerophis ophidion, assembly GCF_033978795.1. Lineage (NCBI taxonomy): Eukaryota > Metazoa > Chordata > Actinopteri > Syngnathiformes > Syngnathidae > Nerophis > Nerophis ophidion. Next base: position 63,133,720 of record NC_084621.1, read on the forward strand.
GGTTTGAATGTAGGAAAATAAAACACTGTATTTCAATCAATAGATTATTTAGCGAGCAAGGCTAGTTCGAAAGGGCTTCGGGGCAGTTGGTTTGACGTTGTGAGGGGAATATTTTCCCTATTTTTGTCGGAATAAAAACACCATAGAATCGGCCTTGGTTCTACTATGAAGAGATACACAAGATGAGATCTAGAGATCGATCAATATATTTTTTAAGGGCTGATACAGATTACTAGTAGTCAAGGAGCCCGATATTCATTTACATCCATCCATCCATCCATTTTCTACCGCTTATTCCCTTTTGGGGTCGCGGGGGGCGCTGGCGCCTATCTCAGCTACAATCGGGCGGAAGGCGGGGTACACCCTGGACAAGTAGCCCCCTCATCGCAGGGCCAACACAGATAGACAGACAACATTCACACTCACATTCACACACTAGGGCCAATTTTAGTGTTGCCAATCAACCTATCCCCAGGTGTATGTCTTTGGAAGTGGGAGGAAGCCGGAGTACCCGGAGGGAACCCACGCATTCACGGGGAGAACATGCAAACTCCACACAGAAAGATCCCGAGCCTGGATTTGAACCCAGGACTGCAGGAACTTCGTATTGTGAGGCAGACGCACTAACCCCTCTGCCACCGTGAAGCCATATTCATTTACAGTAAAATGTATTTAAACATCAATAATATGAGTCAGTAAACAGCTGGACAAATATTTAAGTTGTTTTATTTTTTAATATTATTTTTTAGGAAACGTCAGACCAGCAGCGACATAATGTTTAATATTGCACTAATCAATCAATCAATTAATATTTATTTATATAGCCCTAAATCACCAGTGTCTCAAAGGGCTGCACAAACCACAACAACATCCTAGGTAGAGCCCACATAGGGGCAATGAAAACTCACCCCAATGGGACCTCGGGGACAGTGACAATGATGACTATGAGAAACCTTGGAGAGGACCGCATATGAGTTCAATTTTCTTATTAAAGAATTTCATAAAGTAATCTGCCTGAGTGGGTGGAGCTACTGGAAGGAGTCCCTTGTTGGGTTAGCGATGCTATTGTACTAAACAAAAATTTAGGATCATTTTTATTAAGGCGGCTATTAATGTTGTGGGTAATTGTGGTTAATTTAGCACCAAACAACCTCAGAAGACATCACAAACAGCTTTATTACGTGTGTGTATCAGGAGCATCAACATTTGCATTCCACAATTTGATTTGGGATTTTTCTACATCGCAATAAATTGCAAGCTAATCAGTTTTACAACAGTTTATGGATTTATTAGATTGTAAGGTTTCCTCATGAGGAACCCTGAAATCTTGGTTGGTTGAAGTCTATTTTGAACATGTGTGTATACAGTTTCAATATGATACCTTGCATATTTTGCATATTTTCATTTCTCTTTACATCATGTCTGAAAAGGAGTAGGAAGAAGCAGAGGTTTTTTAATCTTACCCCTTTAGCAGAAAGGAGGACTGGTTATTACTATCGGTACTAACTTATTCTCTAGTTATTCCCTCCATTTTCTACCGCTTGTCCCTTTTGGGGTCACAGGCGTTGGTGTAGCCTATCTCAGCTGCACATGGGCGGAAGGCGGTGTAAACCCTGGACAAGTCCCTACCTCCTCATAGGGCCAACACATATAGATAGACAACATTCACACTCACATTCACACACTAGGGCCAATTTAGTGTTGCCAATCAACCTATCCCCAGGTGCATGTCTTTGGAAGTGAGAGGAAGCCGGGTCCTGAGCACAGGATCGAACCCAGGACTACTCAGGACCTTCGTATTGTGAGGCACATGCACTAACCCCTGCTCCACCGTGCTGCCCTCTGTACTAATTATTAAAAGTGATTTTATTTTTCAATTTTTATTTTTATTTATTTTAATACTAGTATCATATATGTATATAATTGTATTTGCTTATGTATTTTGGTTGTAGTTGTAAAAATAAAAGAATAAAAAAATTGGCCTGATACCGATAAAAGAAGGTTGATATCGATATATGTCAAAGTATCAAATATTGGCGCCGATAATAGGCCCTCTGCGATGAAGTGGCGACTTGTTCAGGGTGTACCCCGCCTTCCGCCCGATTGTAGCTGAGATAGGCGCCAGCGCCCCCCGCGACCCCGTAAGGGAATAAGCGGTAGGAAATGGATGGATGGATGGATAATAGGCCCTGTCAAAAATAGGTCGATCCCTTTTTAAATAAATAAATGATAAATGGGTTGTACTTGTATAGCGCTTTTCTACCTTCAAGGTACTCAAAGCGCTTTGACACTATTTCCACATTTACCCATTCACATACACACATTCACACACTGATGGAGGGAGCTGCCATGCAAGGCGTTAACCAGCACCCATCAGGAGCAAGTAGGGGTGTACATTTTTTAGATACCACGGTATCAAGGTTTTACAATCAGGCTTGGGACATCTCTGCGCTGCTGATCCGCCTCCGCTTGGGATGGTTTCCTGCTGGCTCCGCTGTGAACGGGACTCTCGCTGCTGTGTTGGATCCGCTTTGAACTGGTCTCTCGCGACTGTGTTGGATCCATTATGGCTTGAACTTTCACAGTATCATGTTAGACCCGCTCGACATCCATTGCTTTCCTCCTCTCCAAGGTTCTCATAGTCATCATTGTCACCGACGTCCCACTGGGTGTGAGTTTTCCTTGCCCTTATGTGGGCCTACCGAGGATGTTGTAGTGGTTTGTGCAGCCCTTTGAGACACTAGTGATTTAGGGCTATATAAGTAAACATTGATTGAAGTGAAGTGTGTTCCACTTTGTAGTCAATAAGAGGAATTGTTTTTCCCAAAATAACTGTTTGAGTTATGTTGCTACCAAACGGACAAACCGACCCTGGCGAAAACATAACCTCTGTGGTCGAGGTAATAAAGTGCCCCACGTTTGTCTGGTGTGTTCCAAGCCCAAACAGACTTGGTCAATGCACAGCGTGCCCATGCAACGAAAACAACTGCTGCACACATGATAAGCTACCATCACCCGGAAAAGATGAAGCCAGCGAATCTAAAAGACAGTTTGTGAGGTATTTACATCATCAGAAGTTAAAATGTGAGTTATATTTTTTGAGAAACTGCATTTTCCAAACAGATAGAAAAACGTCTACTGTAGAAGTAAAAAGATAAGAGACAGTGGATAATCCCGCACATTTATTTCAATCAATCAATCAATGTTTACTTATATAGCCCTAAATCACTAGTGTCTCAAAGGGCTGGACAAACCACTACGACATCCTCGGTAGGCCCACATAAGGGCAAGAAAAACTCACACCCAGTGGGACATCGGTGACAATGATGACTATGAGAACCTTGGAGAGGACGAAAGCAATGGATGTCGAGCGGGTCTAACATGATACTGTGAAAGTTCAATCCATAATGGATCCAACACAGTCGCGGGTGTCCAGTCCAAAGCGGATCCAACACAGCAGCGAGAGTCCCGTTCACAGCGGAGCCAGCAGGAAACCATCCCAAGCGGAGGCGGATCAGCAGCGCAGAGATGTCCCCAGCCGATACACAGGCGAGCAGTGGCCACCGGATCGGACCGGACCCCCTCCACAAGGGAAAGTGGGACATAGGAGAAAAAGAAAAGAAACGGCAGATCAACTGGTCTAAAAAGGGAGTCTATTTAAAGGCTAGAGTATACAAATGAGTTTTAAGGTGAGACTTAAATGCTTCTACTTCCATTTGCACTTTAAAACACTTGTTTGGAGGAATAAATATGATTAGAACATTTTAGCATCATTTTTTATGTTTTTTTTATTTTAATATACCACAAATATTGACTGATTACAAGAACATTTTAATATATGAATAAGAAGACCCAATGAACCTTTTGGTGCAATTTTAGCATTATATCTGTGTTCAATCACAGCAGGGGTAGGGAACCTATGGCTCTAGAGCCTGATCTGGCTCTTTTGATGACTGCATCTGGCTCTCAGATAAATCTTAGCTGACATTGCTAAATACTATAAGTAATGAATAATTCCACTGGTAATCACAGAGTTAAAAATAGTGAAGTGAAGTGAAGTGAATTATATTTATACAGTGCTTTTCTCGAGTGACTAAAAGCGCTTTTACATAGTGAAACCTAATATCTAAGTGTGGGTGGCACTGGCAGCTGGTGGGTAAAGTGTCTTGCCCAAGGACACAACGGCAGTGACTAGGATGGCTGAAGAAGGAATCAAACCTGGAACCCTCAAGTTGCTGGCATGGGCACTCTACCAACCGAGCTATGCCGTCCCCCACATTCTAAAACAATTAATAGAAATAGGCCTGAGATTTATACTTTAATGCGGATATACATTCGCATTGCACTAATTTAGCGAAAGAAACAGCAGGAAAAAATTAACAAGGGACTAAAACTATTTATAAAAAAATCACCGAACAATGGTTGGGTTAACATGTCACTATGACTGGAAATAATTATTATGACCGTTAAAGCATTGTTCTCTGTCATACAAGTTCTAAAAAGGAACAAGTATTGTTAGAAAATTAAAAACACCACCTTGGATAACGTTCAAAATATAAAACATTCTTAAGCATTTTAATCCATTCATCCATCCGTTTTATACCGCACCTGTTCAAGAAGTCACATCAATGGTAAGAAGTATTTTATTTATTATTGGTTAGCTTCACAATAAAAATGTTATAAAAAAAAATAAGACTTATTATACTCTAAAAATGTTGGTCTTACTTAAAAAATGCATGGATTTAGTTGTATTCAGTGTTAAAAATTATTATATGGCTCTCACGGTAATACCCTTTAAAATATTTGGTTTTCATGGCTCTCTCAGCCAAAAAGGTTCCCGACCCCTGAATTACAGTATGCGTGTTTATTCTAAACATTCTTGCCACTTCATTTTACACACTATAACCTTTTAAGTCTTTTTTTGTGGCATATTTCCCAATAACATCCTACCGTGAGATGTTGATATTGTTACATCCCTACTAATGAGCTTACCCTGGTTCCTTATTCTCTCCTTTGAGGCACACATTAAAAGCGTTACTAAAACGGCCTTCTTTCATCTCCGTAACATCGCTAAAATTCGCTCCATTCTGTCCACTAAAGACGCTGAGATCATTATCCATGCGTTTGTTACGTCTCGCCTCGACTACTGTAACGTATTATTTTCGGGTCTCCCCATGTCTAGCATTAAAAGATTACAGTTGGTACAAAATGCGGCTGCTAGACTTTTGACAAGAACAAGAAAGTTTGATCACATTACGCCTGTACTGGCTCACCTGCACTGGCTTCCTGTGCACTTAAGATGTGACTTTAAGGTTTTACTACTTACGTATAAAATACTACACGGTCTAGCTCCATCCTATCTTGCCGATTGTATTGTACCATATGTCCCGGCAAGAAATCTGTGTTCAAAGGACTCCGGCTTGTTAGTGATTCCCAAAGCCCAAAAAAAGTCTGCGAGCTATAGAGCATTTTCCGTTCGAGCTCCAGTACTCTGGAATGACTTCCCGGTAAAAGTTCGAGATGCCACCTCAGTAGAAGCATTTAAGTCTCACCTTAAAACTCATTTGTATACTCTAGCCTTTAAATAGACTCCCTTTTAGACCAGTTGATCTGCCGTTTCTTTTCTTTTTCTCCTATGTCCCACTCTCCCTTGTGGAGGGGGTCCGGTCCGATCCGGTGGCTATGTACTGCTTGCCTGTGTATCGGCTGGGGACATCTCTGCGCTGCTGATCCGCCTCCGCTTGGGATGGTTTCCTGCTGGCTCCGCTGTGAACGGGACTCTCGCTGCTTTGTTGGATCCGCTTTGGACTGGACTCTCGCAACTGTGTTGGATCCATTATGGATTGAACTTTCACAGTATCATGTTAGACCCGCTCGACATCCATTGCTTTCGTCCTCTCCGAGGTTCTCATAGTCATCATTGTCACCGATGTCCCACTGGGTGTGAGTTTTCCTTGCCCTTATGTGGGCCTACCGAGGATGTCGTAGTGGTTTGTGCAGCCCTTTGAGACACTAGTGATTCAGGGCTATATAAGTAAACATTGATTGATTGATTGATTGATTCATGCACTCTCACACATACCGTATTTCCTTGAATTACCGCAGGGCATATAGTATGCGCCTGCCTTGAATTACTGCCGGGTCAAACTCGCTTCGCAAAATAATTAGCGCATGCTTAGTATTACCGCCTGGTCAAACTCGTGACGTCACGAGTTTGACCATTTCCCTGTCATCATTTTCAAAATGGAAGAGGCTGATTTCAATACCGGTAATTTGAAATCACATAAAAGGAAGAAGATTAAGCAATTCTGTAGGATTTAAGGTCCAAGCTAACGTCACACTCACATTTTTACTGCATGCCTTTGGTAAGTGCCGGAGTGAGAAGAGGTTTTAAAATAATTAGCGCATGCTTACTTTTACCGCATGCCTTTGCTAAGCGCAGGATTGAGAAGAGGTTTTAAATTAATTAGCGCCCCGGCAGCAATTCAAGGAAATACGGGTATATATTATTATTAATGGTCCTTAAGAGAGAGTGTAGAAACAAGTGTGTGTGCTCAGTACACATGTCAAGTTAAGTTTCAGTTTCGGTTCCTGCCAAGACGGGCAACCTTTTTTAGAGACTGTTCGACCTTTAGATAGCTTGGGTCACTCCCTCACAGCGCTGGTACAGATACTGTTTGTACTTGCACCTGTTTTGTAGAATAAATTGTGAAATTTCAGCTCTAGAGACCCCTCATTATTTTTAGAACAACATATTCTGGGAGGACTCTTCCCTGCAAAAAAGAGGGTCCTACAAATGTCGATACCGAGAAGCGTGTTGGTGAGGAGGCAGAGCAGTGGGACATTGATGCAAGTCCTCCATATTTTATAACTGACAGTTTTTTCCCCACTCCTTTTTATACCTTTTACTTTGGCGCCCGTTTGTTTTGACGAAGAACTGTCACGTTTTCTTATCTTTCAATGAGGTACGGATCGGATTAATTTGACCTGATCTTTAAGCCTGGAGTTGCATCGGATACATATCAGATTTAAATCAATCAATCAATCAATCAATCAATCAATGTTTACTTATATAGCCCTAAATCACTAGTGTCTCAAAGGGCTGCACAAACCACCACGACATCCTCGGTAGGCCCACATAAGGGCAAGGAAAACTCACACCCAGTGGGACGCCGGTGACAATGATGACTATGAGAACCTTGGAGAGGAGGAAAGCAATGGATGTCGAGCGGGTCTAACATGATACTGTGAAAGTTCAATCCATAATGGATCCAACACAGTCGCGAGAGTCCAGTCCAAAGCGGATCCAACACAGCAGCGAGAGTCCCGTTCACAGCGGAGCCAGCAGGAAACCATCCCAAGCGGAGGCGGATCAGCAGCGCAGAGATGTCCCCAGCCGATACACAGGCGAGCAGTACATGGCCACCGGATCGGACCGGACCCCCTCCACAAGGCAGAGTGGGACATAGGAGAAAAAGAAAAGAAACGGCAGATCAACTGGTCTAAAAAGGGAGTCTATTTAAAGGTTAGAGTATACAAATGAGTTTTAAGGTGAGACTTAAATGCTTCTACTGAGGTGGCATCTCGAACTGTTACCGGGAGGGCATTCCAGAGTACTGGAGCCCGAAATGAAAACGCTCTATAGCCCGCAGACTTTTTTTGGCCTTTGGGAATCACTAATAAGCCGTAGTCCTTTGAACGCAGATTTCTTGCCGGGACATATGGTACAATACAATCGGCAAGATAGGATGGAGCTAGACCGTGTAGTATTTTATACGTAAGTAGTAAAACCTTAAAGTCACATCTTAAGTGCACAGGAAGCCAGTGCAGGTGAGCCAGTATAGGTATATATGTATGTATATATGTATATAAAGGTATATACAGTATATGGTATATATGTATGTATATATGTATATAAAGGTATATACAGTACAGGCGTAATGTGATCAAACTTTCTTGTTCTTGTCAAAAGTCTAGCAGCCGCATTTTGTACCAACTGTAATCTTTTAATGCTAGACATGGGGAGACCCGAAAATAATACGTTACAGTAATCGAGGCGAGACGTAACAAACGCATGGATAATGATCTCGGCGTCTTTAGTGGACAGAATGGAGCGAATTTTAGCGATATTACGGAGATAGAAATCAACATACGAAAGAGGTCTGGGTTTCATTTTAAAATATCGGAATTGTACTGTTAAAAATTGACGTGAAAAAATCCGATATAGGTCACATATGAGCAAACAAATGAGATTGACCTGCTGTGTGAACATAGCCTGCAATATGTTGGTGAAGAACCAGTGTGCACAACTTCACATGTGGTTATTTATAAACATATTTTAGATTTTTCTATCAGTGTTTTTTTGACAGGAGCAAGCAATGACAAATGTTTGCGGCATCTTACCTACTCGTAAAGCTTAAAGGCCTACTGAAACCCACTACTACCGACCACACAGTCTGATAGTTTATATATCAATGATGAAATATTAACATTGCAACACATGCCAATACGGCCGGTTTAGTTTACTAAATTACAATTTTAAATTTGCCGCGAGTTTCCTGTTCAAAACGTCGCAGAATGATGACGTTATTGGTTGGAGGGCACATACTAGCACAGCACCATTTACGACTAAAAGTCGTCTCTTTTCATCGCATAATTACACAGTATTCTGGGCATCTGTGTTGCTGAATCTTTTGCAATTTGTTCAATTAATAATGGAGAAGTCAAAGTAGAAAGATGGAGGTGGGAAGCTTTTAGCCTTTAACCACACACACACAAAGTGTTTCCTTGTTTAAAATTCCCGGAGGTGAAGCTTTACTATGGATCAGAGCGGTCAAGCGAACATGGATCCCGACTACATGTCAACCGGCAGTTTTTGGTGAGAAAATTGTGGTAATAACTCGCCTCTTACCGGAGATCAGTGGAGCTTCTGTCCTGCTGCAGCTTCGTGACTTCCCTCAGAGACTGGCGTCAACACACCCGTGGCCACACCCCTCCGACTATCAGGTACTATTTAACTCACTAAAACACTAGTAACACAATAGAAAGATAAGGGATTTCCCAGAATTATCCGAGTAAATATGTCTAAAAAGTTCTGAATCGCTCCCAATGCAATCGCATTTTTTTTTTTTTTTACTCTAAATTTCCTCATCCACAAATCTTTCATCCTCGCTCAAATTAATGGGGAAATTGTCGCTTTCTCGGTCCGAATAGCTCTTGCTGCTGGAGGCTCACATTATAAACAATGTGAGGATGTGAGGAGTCCTACAACCCGTGACGTCACGCGCACATCGTCTGCTACTTCCGGTAAAGGCAAGGCTTTATTTTTTATCGTGGATGTTCTCTACTAAATCCTTTCAGCAAAAATATGGCAATATCACGAAATGATCAAGTATGGCACATAGAATGGACCTGCTTTCACCGTTTGAATTAGAAAATCCCATTTCAGTAGGCCTTTAAGCCTCTTTCAGAGCCAACATGTTGAACGCCTTTGCCTGTAGATTTCTACAGTCGTGGTCAAAAGTTTACATACACTTGTAAAGAACATAATGTCATGGCTGTGGTGAGTTTCCAATCATTTCTACAACTCTTATTTTTTTGTGATAGAGTGATTAGAGCACATACTTGTTGGCCACAAAAAAACATTCATGAAGTTTGGTTCTTTTATGAATTTATTATGGGTCTACTGAAAATGTGACCAAATCTGCTGGGTCAAAAGTATACGTACAGCAATGTTAATATTAGGTTACATGTCCCTTAATAAGACGCTCTTGGTAGCCATCCACAAGCTTCTAGTTGAATTTTTGACCACTCCTCTTGACAGTATTAGTCCAGTTCAGCTAAATTGGTTGGTGTTCTGACATGGACTTGTTTCTTAAGCTATGTCCACACGTTTAAGTCAGAACTTTGGGGAGGCCATTCTTAAACCTTAATTCTAGCCTATTTTAGCCATCCCTTTACCACTTTTGACATGTGTTTGTGGTCATTGTCCTGTTGGAACACCCAACTGCCCCCAAGACCCAATCTCCGGGCTAATGATTTTAGGTTGTCCTGAAGAATTTGGAGGTAATCCTCTTTTTTCATTGTCCCATTTACTCTCTGTAATGCACCAGTTCTATAGGAGGCAAAACAGGCCCAGAGCATAATAATACCACCACCGTGCTTCATGGTAGGTATGGTGTTAATGCAGGGGCGCTCACACTTTTTCTGCAGGTGAGCTACTTTTCAATTGACCAAGCCGAGGAGATCTACCTCATTCCTATTTATAATTTATATTTATTTATTTATGAAAGAGACATTTTTGTTAACAAGTTAATGGTGTTTAATGATAATACAAGCATGTTTAACACACATAGATTCCTTTCTTTCATGAAGACAAGAATATAAGTTGGTGTATTTGATTCTGATGACTTGCATTGATTGGAATTAGACAGTGGTGCTGATAACGTCCGCATTTTCAAATGGAGGAAAAAAAAAGTCCTCCTTTCTGTCCAATACCACATGAAAGTGGTTGGATTTGGCATCTCATTTGTCCAACTTGCATACTCCTTTTTAAACACTTTGTTATGAGAGTAGCATATGTGTGTGGCCCTTTAATGTCTGGCAGCAGGTGAGTGACGTCAGTGAGTGTGCGGGTGGGCAAGCAAGTGAGAAAGTGGTCGCTGAAGGCGGGGGAGAAATACATTGGCATCAAACTCCGTAGCTTGCTAGCTTGTGCACGCTAGCTTTCTGAGACTCTTATTTTGTTAGCACAGGCAGGATGAAACAGGTCTTTTATGGTGAAGACAGGAACTGTGCAGCCGGTCTTTAGAGTTTTGACAGTAGGTACGGAGTCTCTAGAAATAAAATGTGTTTCTCTGCGTCCGCCCTGTTAGTGATTTTTTTCTTAAATATGAGCTCGCAGCAGCCAGCGTCATCTCACAAGATCCTCGGGTGCCGAGAATGTCAAACAACTGACGAAAGTGAAGTCTTGGTATGATTGATGATTGCTCATTTTTATGTCTATTTTTTAATGCCTGGCTTGAGATCGACTGACACACCCTCCGAGATCGACCAGTCGATCGCGATCGACGTAATGTCCACCCCTGTGTTAATGGGATTAAAGGCCTCACTTTTTCTCCTCCAAACATATTGCTTGGTATTGTGGCCAAACAGCTAAATATTTGTTTCATCTGACCACAGAACTTTCTTCCAGAAGGTCTTATCTTTGTCATTGTGACGTCAGATGAAACAAAAATTGAACTGTGGCCACAAAAAAAAAAGAGTTGTAGAAATAATTGGAACCTCAAGACACCTATGACATTACGGTCTTTTACACGTGTATGTAAACTTTTGACCACGACTGTGCATAGAATTCAGCGACACAGAATCTCGCAATCCAACAATTGCTGTACATGTGTGTCGGCAATCAGTGCCAGCCTTGGGTGTAACACATCAAACACTTGTCGATTAGCAACATTTGCCAGTCCCTCTAGATTTTGCAATGTTGGGATCGTGCCAATTTATGCAAATGAAACCAATTATATGCAGCCTCGCAACTTTGTCCAATCCTTGCAATGCCCACGCGTATTTTGAGCGATCATCGAGATCAACCAAATTTGTCCCAGCAGCACTCAAACAACACAACTCTCTAACCCAAGGGTGTCAAAAGTACGGCCCAGGGGCCGGATTAGGCCCGCAAACAGGTTTTACCCAGCCCGCGGGGTGAGTTCGCTAAGAATAAATAAAAATGAGCCAAAATTTTTGAACAAAAGAAACTGCTTTTTAAAATGTGTTCACTGGATGTCGCAATAGCAATTCTTTTTCATTTTGTAGATGATGCTTCATATGTAAAAAAAACAAAAAAACACATGATTTTAGTGCACCAGTGGAAGAAAATGAGCAAACTACATAAATAACATCCTGTAATTTGATTTTGATATTCTTTTTTTTATCTTGATCGATTGAAAAATTACACCAATGAATTAACTGTTGAGAATTACCACATAGTTTATTCAGAAAGTATAAGTAACGACAAATAAAGATAGAATACTAATAAACGCAACATGTATGTGTAAAAAAAACAACACCCAACAACATTATAATTTGTACATTTCCAGAATGCGCTTGTTTTATTTTTAGACCAAGAAAAAAATCTGAAGTTGTCTTTATTTTTAAGTTATCGTGCCGCAATTTTACTAGTCCGGCCCACTTTTTTTCCACATGGCCCCCGATCTAAAATGAAGTTGACGCCCCTGCTCTTACCCTTTAAGTGTCTCTTTGCATTACCTCATGTTTTCACTTCCTTTTTTATATTGACAGAAGTTCATTCATTCACTCATTTATTACTCATTAGTCACCTATTTACCAACACGAATCACCGTTATAGATCGCGCTCAACGTTTTCACCGAAAGTGCGGGTATACTACGTGTTATGTGTTGGAACATAAACCAAAATCTTAGATCAACTTTCAACCGTAAAACATGCACAATCGTGCAAGAGTATGTCTCCAACTTGTAGACAACAGAGCAGACTTGTTCAGCAGACTTGAGCAGATTTGTTCATGAATTAATTGTTTTAATAAAAATCACAACAATGAATTGGAACTTTCATTTTCTGCCGCAAAAAGCTAAGAAAATAACTGCACTTTCCATTGCAATTTTTTGGAGCGGCTTCTGCAAATTTAGGCATCTGGAAAAAGGACCAACATAATAGATTTTATTTCAATCGTAAAAAGCACTTTATATTGAGCAAACAACCTCAAAGTGTTACAGTGTATTAAAAAATAAATAAACAAAAAAATTAAAATCTAATAAAAATAAATAAAAATAAAAACTAGAACAGCCTAATAACTAGAACTAGTACGCATATATATATATATATATATATATATATATATATATATATATATATATATATATATATATATATATATATATATATATGTATATAAGGCTTTTTTTTATTAGGAAGAGATTTCAAGCCTTTTTTAAAAGCATCCACAGTCTGTGGGGCCCTAAGGTGGTCAGGGAGAGCATTCCACAGACTGGGAGCGGCGGAGCAGAAAGCCCGGTCTCCCATTGTTCGTAGCTTTGTCCTTGAAGGTTGGAGGAGGATTTGAGGGTGAGCAGATAGATAGGGGCATTTCCATGGAGGCACTGGTGGGTTCGTAGGGAGACATTTTGTTCAATCCTGAGTGGAACAGGCCCTCGGCGGGCTGATAAATGACTGTCAATGTTCAAAAAACTTTTAAGATGAAGGGGTCTCGTTATACATTTTTTCTACATTTAAAACATTTCCTTGTGGTCTATAAAAATTGGGATTCTTTGGTCAGAATTTTGCATGGATTATACAGACCATCTGCAAGCCGCTTTCTGACCGTCTCTTCAGGATCCGCCTTTTTGTGGGCGGTCTTATTCACCCACCTCCACTTCGACTGAGTATTCTCCCCGTTTATAACAATAATACGTTGATGATTACTTCTATGTGTAGAAATCTTCATTTATAATTGAATCACTTGTTTATTTTTCAACAATTTTCAGTTATTTTTATTTCTTTTTTTCCCAAATAGTTCAAGAAAGACCACTACAAATGAGCAATTTTTTTTCACTGTTATACAATTTAATAAATCAGAAACTGATGACATAGTGTTGTATTTTACTTATTGATTTCTTTTTTTCAACCAAAAATGCTTTGCTCTGATTAGAAGGTACTTGAATTAAAACGAATGTTAACCGGGGGTACATCACTGAAAAAAGGTTGAGAACCACTGCCTTAGAGGGTCCGCCCTGAGATTGTAAGGTTGTGAGTTCATACCAAAGACTATGAGACCCATTACTTTCCTGCTTGGTACTCAGCATCAAGGGTTGAAACTTGGGGGTTAAATCACCAAAACAATTCCCGAGCACGGCCGTCGCTGCTGCTCACTGCTCCCCTCACCTGTCCCGGGGGTGAACATGGGGATGTGTCAAATGCAGAGGAACATTTCATCACACCTAGTGTGTGTGTGACTATCAGTGGTACTTTAACTTTGACTGACTGACATTACAGTCTTCCACAGAGAGGTCAAAATTGTAAGTTATTTTCCATCCATCCACTTTTAAAATGTTTGGTTAATATTTCACAGCCAATGTACCGTGACATCCCTGGAACCCCTTGACAAGAATAAAGTTAGGTGAGAAATGTAGAGTGATGTTCATCATCCCGACGGTGCTGCACAGTTCGTGAAACTCCCCCCCTCCAGTACTGCCTCCCCCCCCCCCCCCCCCCCCCCCGCCCCATGTGTTAGTAGTGGCTGTCAAGACTAACAACACAGTGGGATAATACAACACATACAATAAATCTCAGCAGTGGATAGAAGTGGCAGGTACACCTCGTCTATGGTAAGACGAGAACAGATAAAAGTGTCAGGCACACGGAGCGTCTTTTGCTTCAACACACCCGTGCGTGCGTGGAGTGCATGTGCACACGCTGACTTATTTATACAATTTGTGGCAAAAAAACCATCAAGAAGACACTACCTTCGATATCTGAAAATAAATTCATCCGGCAAGTTTGATTTGCGCCTGTTTAAAGGCTTACTGAAATGAGATTTTCTTATTCAAACGGGGATAGCAGGTCCATTCTATGTGTCATACTTGATCATTTTGCGATATTGCCATATTTTTGCTGAAAGGATTCAGTAAAGAACAAAGGTTCCCAGGGGTCGGGAACCTTTTTGTCTGAGAGAGCCAATAAGCCAAATATTTTTAAATCCATCCATCCATTTTCTACCGCTTATTCCCTTTTGGGGTCGCGGGGGGCGCTGGCGCCTATCTCAGCTACAATCGGGCGGAAGGCGGGTTACACCCTGGACAAGTCGCCACCTTATCGCAGGGCCAACACACTCACATTCACACACTAGGGCCAATTTTAGTGTTGCCAATCAACCTATCCCCAGGTGCATGTCTTTGGAAGTGGGAGGAAGCCGGAGTACCTGGAGGGAACCCAGGCATTCACGGGGAGAACATGCAAACTCCACACAGAAAGATCCCGAGCCTGGATTTGAACCCAGGACTGCAGGACCTTCGTATTGTGAGGCAGACGCACTAACCCCTCTGCCACCGTGAAGCCCCATATTTTTAAATGTATTTCCCTAAGAGCCATATAATATTTTTTTAAACACTGAACACAACTAAACGCGTGCATTTTTAAGTAAGACCAACATTTCCAGAGTATATTAGGTCTCTTATTCTTTGTATTAACATTGTTATTCTGAAGTTAACTGTGGAGGGGGCGTGGCCTGTGGGCCTGCAACAAAGCGGGATGTTGCCAGGACCTGCCTCGAAATCAGCGACAGGTTCGTAGTTGGCCCACCTGGGCCTTTTTATCCAATCACCTGTCGCGGCATAGCTCGGTTGGTAGAGCGGCCGTGCCAGTAACTTGAGGGTTGCAGGTGCGATTCCCGCTTCCGTCATCCTAGTCACTGCCGTTGTGTCCTTGGGCAAGACACTTTACACACCCGCTCCCAGTGCCACCCACACTGGTTTAAATGTAACTTAGATATTGGGTTTCACTATGTAAAGCGCTTTGAGTCACTAGAGAAAAGCGCTATATAAATATAATTCTCACACACACACACACACGATAAAGTTCGCAACTTTTAGCCGCTAACAAAAAAGCCCTGCCTTACTGGAAGTAGCAGATGATGATGTCACAAGTTGATGGCTCCTCACATCCTCACATTGTTTTTAATGAGAGCTGTCACGCCAAATTTCTTCCCCCCTACAAAAACCTTTCCCCCCCATTCACTTCCGGGGTCATGATTAATACAGACGTTTTGTTAACGCTATATTATAAAAATATAACGCTGTATTATAAAAACACAGATGTTTTGTTAGCGCTATATTATAAAAAAATTAAAACAACAATTTACAAACACAAGCTATGGCATGACGCATTTACTTCCGGGGTCACGTTTCCTCTTATGTCATCCCATAGTTTGTGTTTGTAAATTGTTTTTAACATTTTTCTATAATATAGCGTTAACCAAACGTCTGTATTTTTATAATACAGCATTATATTTTTGTAATATAGCGTTAACAAAACGCCTGTAATAATTATGACCCCGGAAGTAAAAGTGGGGGGGGGGGGAGAGAGAGAAGAAATTTGGTGTGACAGAGCCTCCAACCAAAAGAGCTATTCGGACCGAGAAAACGACAATTTCCCTATTAATTTTAGCGAGGATGAAAGATTTGTGGATGAGGAAATTTAGAGTAAAAAATAAAAAAATGCGATTGCATTTGGAGCGATTCAGATGTTTTTAGACATATTTACTAGGATAATTCTGGGAAATCCCTTATCTTTCTATTGTGTTGCTAGTGTTTTAGTGAGTTAAATAGTACCTGATAGTCGGAGGGGTGTGGCCAAGGGTGTGTTGATGCCAGTCTCTGAGGGAAGTCACGAAGCTGCAGCAGGACAGAAGCTTCGCTGATCTCCGGTAAGAGGCGAGTTATTACCGCAATTTTCTCACCGAAAACTGCCGGTTGACATGTAGTCGGGATCCACGTTTGCTTGACCGCTCTGACAGACTAGAAAAAAAAAAAAATCTAGTTGAAAAAAAAAACGCGATTGCATTGGGACGGATTCAGATGTTTTCATACACATTTACTAGGATAATTCTGGGAAATATCTTATCCATCTATTGTGTTGCTAGTGTTTTACTGAGTTAAATAGTACCTGATAGTCAGAAGGGTGTGTCCACGGGTGTCTTGAGGCCAGTGTCTGAGGGAAGTCGACGACAGCTGTACGGACGGCACAAGCTCAGCTGATCTCCGGTATGTGGCGACTTTTTACCACAATTTTCTCACCGGTTGGTCGGGATCCATGTTCGCTCGACCGCTCTGATCCATAGTAAAGCTTCACCTCCGGGAATTTTAAACAAGGAATCACCGTGTCTTTGTGTGGCTAAAGGCTAAAGCTTCCCAACTGCATCTTTCTACTTTGACTTCTCCATTATTAATTGAACAAATTGCAAAAGATTCAGCAACACATATGGCCAAAATACTGTGTAATTATGCGGTTAAAGCAGACGACTTTTAGCTGTGTCTGCGCGCAGCGCTGATATTTCCCAACAATCTGTGACGTCACGCGTACACGTCATCATTCCGCGACGTTCTCAACAGGACACTTTGCGAGAAATGTAATATTGCAATTTAGTAAACTGAAAAGGCTGTATTTGCATTTGTTGCAATGTTAATATTTCATCATTGATATATAAACTATCAGACTGTGTGGTCGGTAGTAGTGGGTTTCAGTAGGCCTTTAAAAGGAGCAGCTCATCCCCTACAAATTGATGTATTCCACCTATATAGAGGTGAGAGAGATACTCAACGGTAACAATTTTCAGTGTGTTTAAATGTGTCGATAGATGTTAATTGTTGAAAAATATATATAATAATAATCCAACACTAAACAATGACCTGCGCTGTCCTGTTCTCTTGTTTTCTTACATGTCTGTGTCTCATTTGCAAATATGTACTGTACTATATAGTAGACTTTGCATGCAATAGCAATTACAAGACTTTAGATGGCAGTGTGTGTTGCCTCAGTGAGGAAGTAGTCTTTGCCATTAAAGTGAATAGACTAATCTTTTCTTTTGTTGGGTGTTTATACTGTCATTATTATATTTATCACATGACAGCTGTTTGATTGTACCGTGCATCTTAGCTGTGGTTTTCCATCCTTCTATCCATTTTCTGCCGCTTGTCCCTTTCGGGGTCGCGGGGGTTGCTGGAGCAGAAGGCGGGGTACACCCTGGACAAGTCGCCGCCTCATCGCAGGGCCAACACAGATAGACAGACAACATTCACACTCACATTTACACACTAGGGACCATTTAGTGTTGCCAATCAACCTATCCCCAGGTGCATGTCTTTGTAGGTGGGAGGAAGTCAAAGTACCCGGAGGGAACCCACGTACTCACGGAGAGAACATGCAAATTCCACACAGAAAGACCCCGAGCCCGGGGATCAGACCCAGGACTTTTGTATAGTGAGGCCACCATGCTGCCCCAGTTGTGGGTTTGATCACCGAATTTGGAGAAAATGTAAATCGCCATGTAAAATGACTTATGCTAACCAGTAGCATGTGTATGGCAAATCCAATGTAAATTAGCATTGAGGTAGTGCAGTTTGAAAAGGTGAGCCTTTCTGTACTTTTGACCACTTCTCTATAGCTCTGCGGGCTATAGAGCGTTTTCCGTTCGGGCTCCAGTACTCTGGAATGCCCTCCCGGTAACAGTTCGAGATGCTACCTCAGTAGAAGCATTTAAGTCTCACCTTAAAACTCATATGTATACTCTAGCCTTTGAATAGACCTCCTTTTTAGACCAGTTGATCTGCCGCTTCTTTTCTTTCTCCTATGTCCCCCCCCCTCCCTTGTGGAGGGGGTCCGGTCCGATGACCATGGATGAAGTACTGGCTGTCCAGAGTCGAGACCCAGGATGGACCGCTCGTCGGGACCCAGGATGGACCGCTCGCCTGTATCGGTTGGGGACATCTCTACGCTGCTGATCCGCCTCCACTTGAGATGGTTTCCTGTGGACGGGACTCTCGCCGCTGTCTTGGATCCGCTTTGAACTGAACTCTCGCGGCTGTGTTGGAGCCACTATGGATTGAACTTTCACAGTATCATGTTAGACCCGCTCGACATCCATTGTTTTCGGTCCCCTAGAGGGGGGGGGGGGGGGGGGGGGTTGCCCACATCTTTGGTCCTCTCCAAGGTTTCTCATAGTCAGCATTGTCACTGGCGTCCCACTGGATGTGAATTCTCCCTGCCCACTGGGTGTGAGTTTTCCTTGCCCTTTTGTGGGTTCTTCCGAGGATGTTGTAGTCGTAATGATTTGTGCAGTCCTTTGAGACATTTGTGATTTGGGGCTATATAAATAAACATTGATTGATTGATTGATTCTTGCTTTTTTTGCATGGAAAATCGCAACGTTACCTAGAGGCCGGTCCAACTAGGTCCACTCTGAGGGCTTGACTGCTTGTTTCTCGGCCAAGTGCTTGAGATGGCAAATGGACACGTGCAACAAAAGGTATCGAAAAACGGCTTAATTTGATTCTCCACGAATCGGTACCCGATTATCCCAACGGACTTTGGTCCGTACCTATAAAAGTGTTGAATTTGGTACCCATCAAAGTCAGGTGTTGGCTTTTGCCCGGTCTTTTTCCAAAATTGTTTGAGCGACTGTTTAACCATCAGCAATGACAAACTAAAAGATAAATCATCTCTCTGACTGCCTGACAGATAAGCCTAAGTATCCGGTTGGGTGGTAGAGAGAACACTTTGAAATGTGTAATGATGAGGAGTATTACTAGCATGAACACAGTAGGAGCCTGAAATCTCCCCCTTGTTCCCCCTGAGTCTACGGCTGCCATTTTGGCTGCATCTCAAGGCGATATGTTGCCTCTATCTCATGTCACCGCCTTGGCCGTCGTTCAATTTCAACCCTGGCTCACGTTCAGCCTCCATTCTGGCTGCGGTTCAAGCAGCACAGTTGATGTATTTCAGGGGCTTCATTGTGGCTTCCTTTCAGCAAAGCCCCCCAGTGCCCCCAGAACCACAACCCCCTCCACCACCCTTGTGCGGTTTCAGCACCCCAGGTAGCTGGCCTTGAGCCCAGCCCGCAGATCAGTGGGAGATCCGAGCCCGGGTCTTTTGTTTGGGGTGGCATTTTGCCTTTGTTTTCCCATCTCGCCTCTAATCTAAACACCCCAAACATCTCATGCTTGACAAATCGGCCCTGAGACGAGGGAGCAGCTGAAGACAAACGGCTGGAAGCGGTTCAACCCCAGACAGGACTGATGGTGTCCGACTGGGCCTGACCTCCTAAAGGTTAAAGACACGTTCACTTACAAAGCAATCAATTACTCAGGCTGTGGGGGCGCTTTTAACAAACCCCCTCGCACCCCTCCCTGTTGCCTTCCGCACAGTCGGCATTATTGATGAGGGTCCCTGTGTGCAGCACACTCGATCAAGTGTGTGCGTTCCGATCGCATTTGAAATAAAACCCCAATTTTTGTTGTTCCATCCATCCCTTGTATTTCACATTGTCTTTCTCCCCCCGCTTCCCTCGTCTGCGCCCCCGCCCTAACTCCCTCTTCTCTGCGGGATGTTGTAGCAGGTTTATTCTGGTAGTTTGGCTCTGTGGGCCCCAGCAGGCCCCTCAGCTGTTCCGCTGGGTTTGTAATTACCATTTCATTAAGAATGACACTTTTGGGGGTTGAAGCACCATTTCATCCGGGTCTCGTGGGGAAGATGCTTGCCAAATATCCTGGCAATTATCTAACTTTTTTTTTTTAACCGCAACTCACTCTTTTAGACTTAGTCACTTCAAAAGGGCGGAAAACGGTTTGTTGGTACTGTAATAAAAACTGTAGAGATACACCGTTTGGTCCAATCGAACCTCCAATTCCGAAACCCTCCTTATACAAACTTTTTCAATTACAAACATCCGCCCGGACAAAAATATTTTCTCCAAGTATAAACATTCTGAGCAGTATGCTCGGCAGTAAGGTTTTAACATACAACCAATATGTATCGGAAATCAGTTTTGATTTAAAATATGTGAGTACACTGGTCCCTGGATCGATCAAAATGTAAAATAAAGTGATGGGTTGGTTGACCATATTTTTCGGACTATAAGGCGCACTTTA
Organism: Nerophis ophidion; assembly: GCF_033978795.1. Lineage (NCBI taxonomy): Eukaryota > Metazoa > Chordata > Actinopteri > Syngnathiformes > Syngnathidae > Nerophis > Nerophis ophidion. The sequence continues at coordinate 63,154,396 of NC_084621.1, forward strand.
AGGCCTACTGGAATGAGATTTTCTTATTTAAACGGGGATAGCAGGTCCATTCTATGTGTCATACTTAATCATTTCGCGATATTGCCATATTTTTGCTGAAAGGATTTAGTAGAGAACATCGACGACAAAGTTCGCAACTTTTCGTGCTGATAAAAAAGCCTTGCCTTTACCGGAAGTCGCAGACGGTGACGTCACAAGGGTGAGGGCTCCTTACGTCCTCACATTGTTTATAATGGGAGCCTGCAGCAGCAAGAGCTATTCGGACCGAGAAAACGACAATTTCCCCATTAATTTGAGCGACGATGAAACATTTGTGGATGAGGAAATTTAGAGTGAAGGACTAGAAAAAAAAAAAAGTAAAAAAATAATAAGTGCGATTGCATTTGGACGGCTTCAGATGTTTTTATACATATTTACTAGGATAATTCTGGGAAATCACTTATCTTTCTATTGTGTTGCTAGTGTTTTAGTGAGATTAAATAGTACCTAATAGTCGGAGGGGTGTGTCCACGGGTGTCTTGACGCCAGTCCCTGAGGGAAGTCGACGGCAGCTGCATGGACGGCGCAAGCTCAACTGATCTCCGGTAAGGGGCGACTTTTTACCACAATTTTCTCACCAAACCTGCCGGTTGACAAGTGGTCGGGAACCATGTTCGTTTGACCGCTCTGATCCATATTAAAGAGTCACCTCAACAAGAAACTCCGCGGGAAATTTAAAATAGCCATTTTGTAAACTAAACCGGCCGTATTGGCATGTGTTGCAATGTTAATATTTCATCATTGATATATAAACCATCAGACTGCATGGTTGGTAGTAGTGGGTTTCAGTAGGCCTTTAAAATCCTTTCATTCTCTCAAAAATCGACAGTGCAGCTTATAACCCGGTGCGCCTAATGTACAGCATAATTCCAGTTGTGCTTACTGACCTCGAACTAATTTTATTCGTTGCATAATGTAATGATAAGTGTGACCAGTAGATGGCAGTCATACATAAGAGATGTAGTCTGCAATATTATGGCAGTAAACAACACTTCAACTTTATCAATCAATCAATCAATCAATGTTTATTTATATAGCCCCAAATCACAAATGTCTCAAAGGACTGCACAAATCATTACGACTACAACATCCTCGGATTTTCAAAGGTGAGCCACGCAGGTAAGACCGCCCACAAAACGGCGCATCTTAAGGAGAGGCTCAGAAAGCTACTTGAAGTCGGTCTGTAAAACAAAATCTATGCCACATTTTGACCCAAGAATCACCATTACATGTTATGTAGACCACAAGATAGTATTTTACATTGACAAAACAATTATAATATGACCCCTTTAATGCGCCCTATATACCGGTGTGCTTTTTTATATGAAAAAAGACCTGATTAGACCAGCTCATCGGCAGCGTGCCTTTTAATCTGCTGCGCCCTATGGTGCGAAAAATACCGTGATTGATCTGTTATGCTTCTGGAAACCCTGAAGACACTGACGAGAGATGTAGACACTTAACACATTGTCTTCATTTCTCTCTCGCTGTCCTCGTGTGTGCCGTCCGTCTATTGCTTCTCGTATACCTCTCGTGGGACTTGTAACAATATTGTAAACAAACAAGAGGAAAGGACACAATGTGCAACACAGATCAAGTCCAAAGTTTGGAAGAGCTTTGGGCTATTTACGAAGGACAGTAATCTTGATATTACTGTTGCAATATGCAAAAACTGTAAAACAGCACTGAAGTACAGCAGTAGTATAACTATGGTTAACAAGCACCTGGTGAGAACACATGGAGACACTTGTGGTGAGAAGACTAGTACATCTAATGTAGGACAACGACATAACATGACAAAGATGCAGATCTTTAAGGCTTCCTCCAAAAAAAAGAAATGCTTACAACTAAGCTAGAGCCAAAGAAATAACAAAGTCAATAGCAGGTATTATTGTTCAAGACCTGAGATCGTAGTGTTGTATAGAATAGGGGACATAATGTGTAAAAATTAAAACCCCAAAAAACAGTGAAGTTGGCTCGTTGTGTAAATCGTAAATAAGGAAGTACCGTATCAAAAACCGACATCGGTATGTAAAGGATATCACCACATGGGCTCAGGAACACTTCAGAAAACCACTGTCAGTAACTACAGTTCGTCGCTACATATGTAAGTGCAACTTAAACCTCTACTATGCAAAGCGAAAGCCATTTATCAACAACACCCAGAAACGCCGCCAGCTTCACTGGGCCCGAGCTCATCTAAGATGGACTGATGCAAAGTGAAAAAGTGTTCTGTGGTCTGACGAGTCCATCCATTTTTCCACCGCTTGTCCCTTTTTGGGGTCTCGGGGGGTGTTGGAGCTTATCTCAGCTCCATTCAGGCGGAAGGCGTTGTACACCCTGGACATGTCGCCAAATCATCACCGGGTCAACACAGATAGACAGACAACATTCACACTAGGGCCGATTTAGTGTTGCCAGTCAACTTATCAGGTCCGGCGATTCCACATTTCAAATTGTTTTTTGGAATCTGTGGATGTCGGTCTTCCGTACCAAAGAGGCGCGAAGTTCAAAAGCCAGCATCTGTGATGGTATGGGGGTCTATTAGTGCCCAAGGCATGGGTAACTTACACATCTGTGAAGGCACCATTAATGCTGAAAAGTTCATACAGATTTTGGAGCAACATATGTTGCCATGCAAGCAACGTCTTTTTCATGCACGCCCCTGCTTATTTCAGAAAGACAATTCCAAGACAGATTCTGCACGTCTTACAACAGCGTGGCTCTGAAGTAAATGAGTGCGGGTACTAGACTGGCTTGCTTGTAGTCCAGACCTGTCTAACATGGAAAATGTGTGGCACAAACATTTATTACAGGGGAACATTATCACCAAACCTATGTAAGCGTCAATATATACCTTGATGTTGCAGAAAAAAGACCATGTATTTTTTTAACCGATTTCCGAACTCTAAATGGGTGAATTTTGGCAAATTAAACGCCTTTCTGTTTATCGGTCTTTTAGCGATGACGTCAGAACGTGACGTCACCGAGGTAACACACCCGCTATATTCATTTTCACATTACAAACACCGGGTCTCAGCTCTGTTATTTTCCGTTTGTTCGTCTATTTTTTGGAACCTTGGAGACATCATGCCTCATTGGTGTGTTGTCGGAGGGTGTAACAACACTAACTGGGAGGGATTCAAGTTGCACCACTGGCAAGAAATCTGCCGCCAGACCCCCATTGAATGTACCAAACTGTCTTCACATTTGACCGGCGATGCTAAGACAGACATGGCACAGAGATGTATGGATAACCTGCAGATGCATTTGCAACGATTAAGTCAACGAAATCACAAAGGTGAGTTTTGTTGATGTTGTTGACTTATGTGCTAATCAGACATATTTGGTCACGGCATGACTGCCAGCTAATCGATGCTAACACACTATGCTAATCGATGCTAACATGCTATTTACGCTAGCTGTATGTACATTTGAAACTAGATACCCACATTTAATGCGAAACAAACACTTACCAATCGACGGATTTAAGTTGCTCCAGTGTCACAAGATGCGAAAGTCCTGATCGTTTGGTCCGCACATTTTACCGGCGATGCTAATAAGGCAGCCATGCTATGGGCCACTTCATTAGGTACACCCACGCTATGGCCGAATAGCGTCAATAGCTATTCGCTCAATAGCTTCAATTTCTTCCTCAATTTCGTTTTTGCTATCTGCCTCCATACTCCGACCATCTCTTTCAATACATGCGTAATCTGTTAAATCGCTTAAGCCGCTGAAATCCGAGTCTGAATCCGAGCTAATGTCGCTATATCTTGCTGTGGTAACCGCCATGTTGTTTGTATTGGCAGCACTGTATGACGTCACGGGGTTTCGAAGATAGCGAAAATACGGCACTTTAAGGCTTTATTTAGGGATATTCCGGGACCGGTAAAATTTTGAAAAAAACTTCAAAAAATACAACAAGCCACTGGGAACTGATTTTTATTGTTTTTAACCCTTTTGAAATTGTGATAATGTTCCCCTTTATGGCGGTTCATTTAGCATAAACAAGTGTTACGTGTTGCTACTTTGTACAGAATTCCAGTAAATGTAATATTTTGTTACATCATACCGTGCATATTAACTGAGGCCTTTGCATAAAGCCATTTACAAAAGTGTGTCATCAGCAGTGCGCCACATGGTCGTCCCTGTTGTCTGTGAGATGCAGAGATAGGCAGTGAGGGACCATTTTAAGTGCGCTCATTGATGTGTTTACTCCTCTCTCTTAGAACATTAAAATGGCAGGCATCAGTTTGGTTGAGAAATATACCAACATGACTCATGCCGTGTCTACCGCAAGCGACGACTACAGCTCTAATTGCGTGTCCGGGCTGAATGATGGGATGCTTAATTCGTCCATATTCCACACGAGTAGAGGCCTGGGGATCCAGTAAAGACTGACTGGTGGCACGTAAAAAAAACACTGGTGGAATAACCATGAGGTTCCCATTGTGTCCTTGCAACGACACGCCACTGCAAGTGTACAGTAGAACATGAAGCGGCGCGATTAATTAAACAGATATCCCAACACTACACACACATTGAAGCGTCATCTGTTTAGAATAACATGGATATAGAGTAGCTCATTTACACATGTAGATCAAGGCGTATAATAATCACATGTCGTCCACAACAACACACTAGCACAGAGTTTTTCAACCGCTGTGCCGTTAGATATTGTCTGGTGTGCCGAAGGAAATTATGCAACATCACCTAATATTATTTGCAAATTAATGATTATAATCTCCAAAAGAACCACCGTTACATGTTATGTAGACTATAAAGTAGAAAAAAATCAATGTGACCTCTCTAACGTATAAAATACTAATATTTTTGTTAAGAGGAATTCTTTAAAGTAACATAACACACCAATAAATGCTTTACCACAAAGATACCAGGTACTCCCTACAGTTAAATAAACTTCCGCCCGATTGTAGCTGAGATAGGCGCCAGCGCCCCCCGCAACCCAGAAAGGGAATAAGCGGTAGGAAATGGATGGATGGATGGAATCTCCAAATAATGTGCCGTTGTCTAGTGTCTGTGCTGTATAGAGCTCGGCAGGGTAACCACGTAAATTTCCATATCAGTAGGTGGCGGCAGGTACAGTGGGGCGAAAAAGTATTTAGTCAGTCACCGATTGTGCAAGTTCTCCCACTTAAAATGATGACAGAGGTCTGTAATTTTCATCATAGGTACACTTCAACTGTGAGAGACAGAATGTGAACGAAAAAAAATCCAGGAATTCACATAGTTGGAAATTTGAGGTGCCAATCAGCTGCACCTGAGGGGAAACAGCGCTAAGGGAGAAAGACAGGAAACCAACAAAATAAGAGCGCTGACAGGAAATACTACACACACAGGAAAAAAGTAGAACACAAACAAACTGTCATGGTGCCAGCCTGACAGCTTCTTCCTACTCCTTTTCGAACATGTTGAAAAGAGAAACTGGAAATTGTGTTGTATCATGTTGTATGCTAGGGCTTCACAGTGGGAGAGGGGTTAGTGCGTCTGCCTCACAATACGAAGTTCCTGCAGTCCTGGGTTCAAATCCAGGCTCGGGATCTTCCTGTGTGGAGTTTGCATGTTCTCCCCGTGAATGCGTGGGTTCCCTCCGCGTACTCCGGCTTCCTCCCACTTCCAAAGACTAAATTGGCCCGTTGATTGGCAACACTAAATGGTCCCTAGTGTGTGAATGTGAGTGTGAATGTTGTCTGTCTATCTGTGTTGGCCCTGCGATGAGGTGGCGACTTGTCCAGGGTGTACCCCGCCTTCCGCCCGATTGTAGCTGAGATAGGCGCCAGCGCCCCCCGCGACCCCAAAAGGGAATAAGCGGTAGAAAATGGATGGATGGATGTTGTATGCTTGCATGTTCCAAATAAACTCAAACCCAACTCAACTCAACTCAAAGCAGGTCAGGTACTGTAATTGCGCTCAAAGGAAGGCGTGAAGCTGCTACAGGAAAACACCAAAAATACGGGAAAAGCCACCAAAATAACAGCGCAAGACAGGAACTAAAGCACTACACCAGTGGTAGGGAACCTATGGCTCTAGTGCCAGATGTGGCTCTTTTGATGACTGCATCTGGCTCTCGGGTAAATCTGAACTGACATTGCTTAACACGAGAAATAATGAATAATTCCACTTGTAATCACAGTGTTAAAAATAATGTTCAAAATATAAAACATTCTCATGCATTTTTAATCCATCCATCCGTTTTCTACCGCACCTGTTCAAGAAGTTGCGTTAAAGGGAAGAAGTTATTTATTTATTATTGGTTAGTGTGGGGCTTGCCCTCCTGGGGGTTCTTCAGACCACCAAGCACCAACATGAGAGCCTGTTTCAGGGTCACAATATTGTTTTATTTTTCAATAAGTCTCTCAGTTGCTTTCCAGCAATTGTCTTTTTCTCTTTCGTTTTCGCTCGCGCAGCCCCAACCCCGTCTCTCCTCCTGGCTGCTGCTTATAAGAGAGCGACAGATGATTAGACAACAAGGCCCAGGTGGGCCTTCTACACACCCATCGCTGATTTCAAGGCCGATCCTGGCAACACCCCGCTTCGCTGCAGGCCCGCAGGCCACGACCCCTCCACAGTTAGCTTCAGAATAACTATGTTTTTACAAAAGAATAAGAAGTGAAGTGAATTATATTTATATAGCGCTTTTCTCGAGTGACTCAAAGCGCTTTCCATAGTGAAACCCAATATCTAAGTTACATTTAAACCAGTGTGTGTGGCACTGGGAGCAGGTGGGTAAAGTGTCTTGCCCAAGGACACAACGGCAGTGACTAGGATGATGTAAGCGGGAATCGAACCTGCAAACCCTCAAGTTGCTGGCACGGCCGCTCTACCAACCGAGCTATGCCGCCCCTAGACCTATTATACTTTAGAAATGTTGGTCTTACTTAAAAGTGCACGCGTTTAGTTGTGTTCAGTGTTAAAAAATATTATAAGGCTCTTAAGTAAAAACATTTTAAAATATTTGGCCTCTTGGCTCTTTCAGTCAAAAAGGTTCCCGACCCCTGCACTACACGCAGGAAAACAACAACAAGAAACTCCAAAAAAAAGACAACCTGTTGGAGCTTCATTTTTTGACGTTTCTGCTGGTAGTGTGCCTCCGTATTTTTTCACATGAAAACAAAGGTGCCTTGGCTGAAAAAAGGTTGAATGAACACCTGAATGGCACGCACACACATGCTGAGGCAGCAACACACACACACACACACACACACACGGTTGTATGAAGTGTGTTGACAGTCCTGTCAGCTCATGGCAGCCCCATCAGGTTCCCTGCTGTCCTGTGAATGGGTCACTTCTCCTTCTCCCTAATCCATCTTATCTCTCTGTCACATCTCCTTTTTGTCTGGGCAAAATGAGCTGTCCTCGTACTGTAGTGGGACAGTCCATGAACGCTTTAGTCTGACTTGTCGGTCAGAAGCCATTAACACACTAACTGAGATATTACAGGTGGGAATATTTGGGTGAATACGATTCAGGAGCTACGAGACGATTAAAAATCGATAACTGATGCATGTTTAATTTACGTCAGGGATGTCAAAGTCAAGGCCCACGAATGAATTATCTATGGCCCCTGGATGGTATTTGATTAGTATTAACTGTCTTTTTATTTTTGATGCGCCTGAAAGAGGGGTCAGCACCTTTGACTTCCTTCATTTGAGGTATTTTTCTCAACTTTTCTTGCTTTTTTATATCACTTTGAACAATTTCCCGTTTTCAATCCAATCCAATCCACTTTATTTATATAGCACATTTAAACAACAATAACGTTTCCAAATTGCTGCACAGCCATGTTAAAAACAATATTATGCTCCACCAATGACTGAATAAATCAAAAAATTAATAAAAATAAAACCAATAAAAACAATATAAAAACAAATATGATTAAATACTATTTTAAAGGGTAAAATCAATTAAAACAGTAAAATAAAAATAAAAGTGTATATAAAACACAGAGGACAACAGAGGACAGAGGACCACACAACTTTTTTAATCAATAAAGTTTGTCTGATGTCTAAGTCTAAGTCTATTAGAACCGGCCCGCAGGCCACAGCCGCCTGCTGCTGTTCTGCACGCAACAATACTCCATCAATTTTGGCGCTAGGAATTTTTTAAATGGGGTCCCAGGGACCCCGTCAAGTTATAAAAATGACTATTTTTGGCGTCCGACTTTTTTGTAACCGTTTTGAAAACAAATGATAAATGTATGCATTATCCTGTTTTATCTCAAATTTTATATTGAGTTTTGGAAAAAGGTTGTCATAAATTACTTCAATCAATCAATCAATGCTTATTTATATAGCCCCAAATCACAAATGTCGTAAAGGACGGCACAAATCATTACGACTACAACATCCTCGGAAGAACCCACAAAAGGGCAAGGAAAACTCACACCCAGTGGGCAGGGAGAATTCACATCCAGTGGGACGCCAGTGACAATGCTGACTATGAGAAACCTTGGAGAGGACCTCAGATGTGGGCAACCCCCCCCTCTAGGGGACCGAAAGCAATGGATGTCGAGCGGGTCTAACATGATACTGTGAAAGTTCAATCCGTAGTGGCTCCAACACAGCCGCGAGAGTTCAGTTCAAGCGGATCCGAGACAGCAGCGAGAGTCCCGTCCACAGGAAACCATCTCAAGCGGATCAGCAGCGTAGAGATGTCCCCAACCGATACAGGCGAGCGGTCCATCCTGGGTCTCGACTCTGGACAGCCATCCATGGTCATCGGACCGGACCCCCTCCACAAACGTTTTAACATTTTTATGCATATGTAATTTATTCAGTTATAAACATTCACTTTCTTCCTTCCTTCATGGGTCTAAAATGTACCGCTGCCGGTATTTTTTTCCCATATTTTTACTCTAATATTTGTTCTATTTTTGACCAAAGTAAGACAAAGAAAAACATTTGAAGTTGTCTTTATTTTTTAGTCTTAATGCCATGATTTTAATAGTCCGGCCCGCGTGTGCACAATTTTTCCTCCATGCTGCCCCTGAGCTAAAATGAGTTTGACATTCCTGATTTATGTATATTGATGCAGTTTTACATTTCTTTTTGTTTTACTAAATAAGCGTTTATCACTTGCAACTTTAAAGAAAAGAGCATTTGTAATACGAAACCAAATTATTGGAAATGTGTGCACAACTGGAACATGAGAGTCACATGACAAAAGGAGGTGGTCAAATCTCTCAGTGAGGTAGTAGTCAGACAAATTTTAGATTTGTCTGCGTTATTTTATTTACAATAAATACATCGATAGTTGATTGGCAACACTAAATTGGCCCTAGTGTGTGAATGTTGTCTGTCTATCTGTGTTGGCCCTGCGATGAGATGGCTACTTGTCCAGGCTATGCACCGCCTTCCGCCCAAGTGCAGCTGAGATAGGCTCCAGCACCCACCGCGACCCCAAAAGGGACAAGTGGTAGAAAATGGAAATGGATCACATCAATTCACGATTATTGACATTTACTAATCAATTTTATAATCGTCCATGTCAAAATTGCAATAAAATTTTAAAAATAGATAAAAACAGATGTGCTAACCTTTTTCAAACTATATTCAATTAAATAGACAGTAAAGACAAGATACATAACATTCGAACTGGAAAACGTAATTTTTTTTGCAAATATTAGCTAATTTGGACTTTTGATGCCTGCAACATGTTTAAAAAAAACTGGCACAAGTGGCAAAAAAGACAGAAAGTTGAGGTATGCTCATAAAATACTTATTTGGAACATCCCACAGGTGAATAGGCAAATTGAGAACAGGTGGGAGCCATGATTGGGTATAAAAGCAGCTTCCATGAAATGCTCAGTCATTCACAAACAAGAAAGGGGCGAAGGTCACCACTTTGTGAACAAATGCGTGACCAATTTGTCGAACAGTTTAAGGACAACATTTCTCAGTGAGCTATTGTAAGTTTTTCGCAACACCTGTATGTGCAAGTTCAAACTCTACTTTGCAAAGCAGAAGGCATTTATCAACAACACCCAGAAACGCCGCCGACTACGCTGGGCCCGAGCTCATCTAAGATGGACTGATGCAAAGTGTAAAACTGATCTGTGGTCTGACGAGTCCACATTTCAAATTGTTTTTGGAAACTGTGGACGTGGTGTCCTCCGGACCAAAGAGGAAAAAGGAACATTGCTAAGAATAAAGAGGTTGATGATATTCACTGCATTAAAGAAATAAAAAAATAAAAAACTTGAAAGAGCGTGTTGCCAACCTAATGCAATTCTAGCAAAGAAAGTTGAAATTAAATTAAAAATGTCTGATAATAGCTTTTTTGCTGATATCGGATATTCCAATATTGTCCAACTTTTAATTACCGATTCCGATATCAACCGGATCCGATATATACAGTCGTGGAATTAAAACATTATTATGCCTAATTTTGTTTTGAGCCCCTGCTGGATGCATTAAACAATGTAACTTTACCATGAATTGATTAACGTGGACCCCGACTTAAACAAGTTGAAATACTTATTCGGGTGTTACCATTTAGTAGTCAATTGTACGGAATATGTACTGTCGACATCCTTGGTTCAGATCCCACATCAGGGCAAGGAAAAACTCAACCCAGTGGGATGACAATGAGAAACCTTGGGGAGGACCGCAGATGTGGGTGACTTAAAAAAAAAAAAAATCTGCAATATGTTTAATATTTGAAGCGCAATGTCGTGAGTGATGACTATTTTTGGGGTGGTATAGCTCGGTTGGTAGAGTGGCCGTGCCAGCAACTTGAGGGTTGCAGGTTCGATTTCCGCCTCCGCCATCCTAGTCACTGCCGTTGTGTCCTTGGGCAAGACGCTTTACCCACCTGCTCCCAGTGCCACCCACACTGGTTTAAATGTAACTTAGATGTGAAGTGAAGTGAATTATATTTATATAACGCTTTTTTCTAGTGACTCAAAGCCCTTTTTGCATAGTCAAACCCAATATCTAAATTACATTTAAACCAGATATTGGGTTTCACTATGTAAAGCGCTTTGAGTCACTTGAGAAAAGCGCTATATAAATATAATTCACTTCACTTCACTACTGTGCAATCTACTAATAGAAGTTTCAATCAATCAATCAATCAAAAACAAGGTTTTCCAAAATAAGAGAACTTCAACTCCAGTTATGGAAAAAATGCCAACATGGCGCTGCCATATTTATTATTGAAGTAACAAAGTGCATTATTTTTTTTAACATGCCTCAAAACAGCTTGGAATTTGGGACATGCTCTCCCTGAGACAACCCTGATATCAATTACAGCTTTGGGAAATACTATACTTTGACTTTCACAAAGTGCATTATTTTAAAAAAAAAACATGCATCAAAACAACAGCTACAATCCATCCATCCATCCATTTTCTACCGCTTATTCCCTTCAGCTACAATCCAATCCACTTTATTTATACAGCACATTTAAACAACAATAATGTTTCCAAAGTTCTGCACAGCCATGTTAAAAACAATATTAAAAACAATATTATACTCCACCAAGGACTGAATAAAAACAATAAATAAATAAGTATAAACCCAATATAAAAACAATATACAAATAAATAAGATTAAAAACTATTTTAAAGGGTAAAAGCAATTAAAACAGTAAAATAGAAATCAAAGTGTATAAAAAACACAGAGGACAACAGAGGACCACAACTCATGTAGTGTTAAAAGCCAAAGAATAAAAGTGGGTCTTAAGACGAGACTTAAAACACTCCACTGTGGAAGCAGTTTGAACATGGAGGGGCAGAGTGTTCCAGAGCTTAGGGCCGACCACAGAGAAGGCCCTGTCTCCCCTGGTCTTAAGTCTGGTCCTGGGCACCACGAGCTGGAACTGGCTCTCGGACCTCAGAGCGCGCGCAGGAATGTAAATTTGGATGAGGTCCGAGATATATTGAGGTGCCAGTCCATGTAAAGATTTAAAAACAAACAGCAATGTTTTCAAATCAATTCTCAATGTTTATCAATCAATGTTTATTTATATAGCCCTAAATCACAAATGTCTCAAAGGACTGTACAAACCACTACGACTACGACATCCTCGGTAGGCCCACATAAGGGCAAGGAAAACTCACACCCGGTGGGACGTCGGTGACAATGATGACTATGAGAACCTTGGAGAGGACCTCATATGTGGGCCATGCATACTTGGTCAACAGCCATACATGTCACACTGAGGGTGGCCGTATAAACGACTAACACTGTTACAAATACGCGCCACACTGTGAAGCCACACCAAACAAGAATGACAAACACGTTTCGGGAGAACATCTGCACCTTAACACACGTAATACCCAGAACCCTTTGCAGCACTAACTCCTCCTGGACGCCACAATATACACCCCCGCCACCACCGAACCCGGCCCCTCCAATTTTTATTTGATATGCCATTTATATTTTTTAATTATTATTGATAGCTTGATTGGCAACACTAAATGGTCCCTAGTGTGTGAATGTGAGTGTGAATGTTGTCTGTCTATCTGTGTTGGCTCTGTGATGAGGTGGCGACTTGTCCAGGGTGTATAATGCCTTCCGGCCGAATGCAGCTGAGGTTGGCTCCAGCCACCCCAGAAGGGACAAGCGGTAGGAAATGGATGGATGGATAATTTGAAACTCGACTTTGCATGTCACTAAAGTTATATAAGCCTTGCTTGTTCAATGCTCAATGCAAAACTTGTTTGGATCCCTCTTAAAAGGTTAATTTGTTCAATCTTGGACCGCGGCTTTGTTCCGTTTGAAATTTTGGCCCACTCTGTATTTGAGTTTGACACCCCTGGTCTAAATGAACAGGGAGTCAGTCCAAACTCTGAAGAATTGGGGTTATATGCTGGCGTTTCCTGGCCCCTGTTAAAAGTCGTGCTGCCGCGTTCTGGACTAACTGCAACCGGGAGAGAGCCTTTTGGCTAATGCCAGCATAAAGTGCATTGCAGTAGTCCCGGCGACTTGAAATAAAAGCATGCACGACTTGTTCAAAAAGGTTAAAAGATAAAAACGGTTTTACCTTTACTAAAAACAATGAAGACACACAGCTTGATTCTAGAGCAGGGGTGGGCATTACGTTGATCGCGATCGACTGGTCGATCTCGGAGGGTGTGTCAGTCGATCTCAAGCCAGGCATTAAAAAATAGACATAAAAATGAGCAATCATCAATCATACCAAGACTTCACTTTCGTCAGTTGTTTGACATTCTCGGCACCCGAGGATCTTGTGAGATGACGCTGGCTGCTGCGAGCTCATATTTAAGAAAAAAATCACTAACAGGGCGGACGCGGAGAAACACATTTTATTTCTAGAGACTCCGTACCTACTGTCAAAACTCTAAAGACCGACTGCACAGTTCCTGTCTTCACCATAAAAGACCTGTTTCATCCTGCCTGTGCTAACAAAATAAGAGTCTCAGAAAGCTAACGTGCACAAGCTAGCAAGCTACGGAGTTTGATGCCAATGTATTTCTCCCCCGCCCTCAGCGACCACTTTCTCACTTGCTTGCCCACCCGCACAGTCACTGACGTCACTCACCTGCTGCCAGACATTAAAGGGCCACACACATATGCTGCTCTCATAACAAAGTGTTTAAAAAGGAGTATGCAAGTTGGACAAATGAGATGCCAAATCCAACCACTTTCATGTGGTATTGGACAGAAAGGAGGACTTTTTTTTTCCTCCATTTGAAAATGCGGACGTTATCAGCACCACTGTCTAATTCCAATCAATGCAAGTCATCAGAATCAAATACACCAACTTATATTCTTGTCTTCATGAAAGAAAGGAATCTATGTGTGTTAAACATGCTTGTATTATCATTAAACACCATTAACTTGTTAACAAAAATGTCTCTTTCATAAATAAATAAATATAAATTATAAATAGGAATGAGGTAGATCTCCTCGACTTGGTCAATTGAAAAGTAGCTCACCTGCAGAAAAAGTGTGAGCGCCCCTGGTCTAGAGCAATGGTTCTCAAATGGGGGTACTTAAAGGTATGCCAAGGGGTACGTGAGATTTTTTAAACATATTCTAAAAATAGCAACAATTCAAAAATCCTTTATAAATATATTTATTGAATAATACTTCAACAAAATATGAATGTAAGTTCATTAACTGTGAAAAGAAATGCAACAATGCAATATTCAGTGTTGACAGCTAGATTTTTTTGGTCCATAAACAAAGATGTTCCATAAATATTGATGTTAAAGATTTCTTTTTTTGTGAAGAAATGTTTAGAATCAAGTTCATGAATCCAGATGGATCTCTATTACAATCCCCAAAGAGGGCTCTTTAAGTTGATGATTACTTCTATGTGTAGAAATCTTTATTTATAATTAAATCACTTTTTTATTTTTCAACAAGTTTTTAGTTATTTGTATATCTTTTTTTCCCAAATAGTTCAAGAAAGACCACTACAAATGAGCAATATTTTGCACTGTTATACAATTTAATAAATCAGAAACTGATGACATAGTGCTGTATTTTACTCCTTTATCTCTTTTTTTTCAACCAAAAATGCTTTGCTCTGATTAGGAGGTACTTGAATTAACGGAAAAGGTTGAAAAAAGGTTGAGAACCACTGGTGTAGAGTATACTAGACTATGTCCGTATTTTACCGGATGTGTACCGCTCCGTACAGCAGCATTTTAAAAAGTCATTAATTTTACTTTTTGAAACAGATAATTTCCGATATTACAAATCAAACCATTTATCCCTAAATAAAATCCAAACTTGGACAATTATCCATTGAATTATGGAAAATCTGCTGGAAAAGAACAAGAGATACAAATAAAGTTCACTCGCCAAGATAACTGTTGTACATTATTATTACATTGCTTCCTAAAACTACAGAAGTTATTAGTAATACATTCTATTGTATTGTTTTTATACAACATTTTTACATATAAAACTTTGTTTTTCATAAAAAAAAAAACATGTTACATGTTACCATGAATTGATTAACGTGGACTTAAACAAGTTGAAAAACTTATTGGGGTGTTACCATTTAGTGGTCAAATGTACGGAATATGTACTGTACTGTGCAATCTACTAATAAAAGTATCAATCAATCAATCAATCAATCAAACTGGTGCTGTTTTGGGGTTGCCAATAATCAATTAAATTAATTTCAATTAATTTTAATGAGAGACACAGATATGAGATACAAGTGTTTTAAGTAAAGAGTTCAGTCACAGAACCAATTAAGCTTGCAAATTGGGTAATACTGTACATTTGAAATAATGTATTCTGCACCAAAAATAGCTGCTTCTATTAGAGTCCCCTCATCGAGCGCACAGTCAGTTCTCTCTCCCACATCCGTGCTACGTTTGGGTTTCTGGAAGCATCTGGCCCACCTTTGACCCTAGGCTAATGAGAGAGATAACAAGAATTAAAAGGGGGTTGCTGGAAGGTGTCCGAGTATGGCGTTTAAACAATTACACGGGACTGCTTGCATGCCCCTCCCAATGACTCAGGAAATTAACGTCTCCCTCTGTCTCCCACACACACTTCTAGTCTCCACACAAAAGAGAGGGCTTATGGAAAAAAAAAAAATGAAAATCTTGGGTTAGTGTTGACTTGTATGCAAATTGCTGGGCAATCATGCTTTAATAGCCCTCTAAGAGAATGAGTAATTGGCTTGATACTTTTGGGGCTGATCAGCCTAAACCCATCATTTTCCTTGTGTGCACTGAAATGAGGCTGCGTTTTTTTGTGTCAGTCAACATACACCAAACCTAACTTCAAATGACAGCAGTTATATCAGAGAATGTCTCGTGTCTTTGCTATTATTCACATTTGAATGCAACAGGTTGCTAATTATGTTACTAATACATCACATCTATTTATACAGTGCTCCTATTCATGGGCACGATGTTACGGCGCATGTGCAATCCCTCATGCCTTCTGCCGCATGCTTGGCTGGCACCTCCGCTGGTAGTATGCCAGGACACGTACCTGCTCGCTCTGGCCGCATCGCAGCCATGCGATGGCAAAGCTGCAGGCAATCAGTAGCCAGCGCACCTGGGACTAATGCAGACAGACAGCAGAAAAAACAGCAAACACCAAGATCCAGTGCCGGAACATAGTTCACTCCTCGTAGTAAGCATCCCGTCTCTGGCTTCCCTCCTGTGTACTTGCTCTCTCTCTGTGACTTCCCAGTTCCCGTTGTCTTATGTCTGTTGTGATCGCCGCAGTGTTTCCCGTAATCAAGCTGTGCGCCTCGACTGACTCCCTCGATCCTCGGCCCCAGCTTGGACACGGACCTCGTGGCTTCTCTCCAGCCCCCGACCGCTTGCTTGCCCACGGACTTCCTTCTCGTCTTGCCCCTTTGGTCTGCCGAGGATCCATCCAACACGCACATACAACAAACTCTGGCAACATTTGCATGATGAATTCTACACATCTTTCTGCACCCTTCACTTAGAGTAGCATACACACCCCAAGACTTCATCATCAGGTTCAATAAACCTAGTGAACTGATTCTTGCTGTGGAGTCGTCTCCTTCCCCCGCCGTACGTAAAACAAGAAGAGAGAGCATGAAAGAGGTCTAAGTGCATGTTGGGTCAATTAGTGGTGTCCCATTTCGATATTGATAAAAAAAAAAAAACGGATAATATGGCTTGCATGAAAAATCACCGATATAAGCTGCGATACAAGCAGTCCTGCAGCGTGTTTGCTTGTGCAAATCTGGACAGCCAATTAACATTTACAGTGGGGATAAAAAAGTATTTAGTCAGCCACCGATTGTGCAAGTTCTCCCACTTAAAATGATGACAGAGGTATGTAATTTTCATCATAGGTACACTTCAACGGTGAGAGACAGAATGTGAAAAAAAAATCTAGGAATTCACACTGTAGGAATGTTAAAGAATGTATTTGTAAATTATGGTGGAAAATAAGTATTTGGTCAACCATTCAAAGCTCTCACTGATGGAAGGAGGTTTTGGCTCAAAATCTCACGATACATGGCCCCATTCATTCGTTCTTTAACACGGATCAATCGTCCTGTCCCCTTAGCAGAAAAACAGCCCCAAAGCATGATGTTTCCACCCCCATGCTTCACAGTAGGTATGGTGTTCTTGGGATGCAACTCAGTATTCTTCTTCCTCCAAACACGACGAGTTGAGTTTATACTAAAAAGTTCTATTTTGGTTTCATCTGACCACATGACATTCTCCCAATCCTCTGCTGTATCATCCATGTGCTCTCTGGCAAACTTCAGACGGGCCTGGACATGCACTGGCTTAAGCAGGGGGACACGTCTGGCGCTGCAGGATTTGATTCCCTGTCGACGTAGTGTGTTACTGATGGTAACCTTTGTTACTTTGGTCCCAGCTTTCTGCAGGTCATTCACCAGGTCCCCCCGTGTGGTTCTGGGATTTTTGCTCACGGTTCTCATGATCATTTTGACCCCACGAGATGAGAGCTTGCGTGGAGCCCCAGATCGAGGGAGATTATCAGTGGTCTTGTATGTCTTCCATATGTCTTTCCCACAGTTGATTTTTTCTCACCAAACTGCTTGCCTATTGTAGATTCGCTCTTCCCAGTCTGGTGCAGGTCTACAATTATTTTCCTGGTGTCCTTCGACAGCTCTTGGGTCTTGGCCATAGTGGAGTTTGGAGTCTGACTGTTTGAGGCTGTGGACAGGTGTCTTTTATACAGATAACGAGTTCAATCAAGTGTCATTAATACAGGTAATGAGTGGAGGACGGAAGAGCTTCTTAAAGAAGAAGTTACGGGTCTGTGAGAGCCAGAGATCTTCCTTGTTTGAAGTGACCAAATACTTATTTTCCACCATAATTTACAAATACATTTTTTTAAATTCCTACAATGTGAATTCCTGGATTTTTTTTTCACATTCTGTCTCTCACAGTTGAAGTGTACCTATGATGAAAATTACAGACCTCTGTCATCATTTTAAGTGGGAGAACTTGCACAATCGGTGGCTGACTAAATACTTTTTTGCCCCACTGTAAATGTCCGTCAATGAGCCCAAAAGCGTAGTCTTTTCTACTATTTTAGTCAAGTTGTTTACAAAAGGTAAACATGGTAGTCCATAGGCTAGGAGGAGTGAGCAGTTGCATGACAGCTAAGCACACAATAGCACGTAAGCTAGACATATGTAAAACGTGTCCTTCATTGAACAATATTGCAGTATAAAACAACGCGTGTACAGTTGCATTTTACTTACATATACAAAGTCTCCATGGCGGAGGCGTAGTACAAACTATCCAGTAACAAACGTGTCCACATCATTGAACATAGCTCGGTTGGTAGAGTAGTCGTGCCAGCAACTTGAGGGTTGCAGGTTCGATTCCCGCTTGTGCCATCCTAGTTACTGCCATTGTGTCCTTGGGCAAGACACTTTACCCACCTGCTCCCAGTGCCACCCACACTGGTTTAAATGTAACTTAGATATTGGGTGTCACTATGTAAAGCGCTTTGAGTCACTTGAGAAAAGCGCTATATAAAATATAATTCACTACACTTCACTTCACTTGCTGCATCCTGATCTTAACTTTACGAATTACGGTGGCCACTAAGTGTCACCAAAAAACAATTAGCACTCCATTTCAACTTCAGACAGCATACATCTTTTCTAACATTCCACACAACGAAAAAACAAAAGTATGTACCCTATTTTTCAGACCATAGGGCGCACCGGATTAAAAGGCGCACTGCCGATGAGCGGGTCTGGTCAGGTCTTTATTCATACAAAAAGGCGCAACTGATTATAAGGCGCATTAAAGGGGTTATAATATGATTTTTTTCTAAATTTAAAACACTATATTGTGGTCTACATAACATGCAATGAAGGTTCTTTGGTGAAAGTGCACAGATTATGTTTTACAGATCATCTTCAAGTTGCTTTCTGAGCGCGCCTTCAGGATGCGTCGTTTTGTGGGCGATCTTATTTACGTGGGTCACCTTCGACAGCGTCTTCTCCCCGTCACACTTACCAACCTTGAGACCTCCGATTTCAGAAGGTGTGGGGCTTGGTTGGGGGCGTGGTTAAAAGGGGAGGAGTATATTTACAGCTATCCATCCATCCATTTCCTACCACTTTTTCCCTTCGGGGCCGCAGGGGGCGCTGGTGCCTATCTCAGCTACAATCGGGCGGGAAAAGTCGCCATCTTATCGCAGTATGTGTAGAAATCTTTATAATTGATGTTAAAGATTTCTTTTTTTGTGAAGAAATGTTTAGAATCAAGTTCATGAATCCAGATGGATCTCTATTACAATCCCCAAAGAGGGCACTTTAAGTTGATGATGACTTCTATGTGTAGAAATCTTTATTTATAATTGAATCACTTGTTTATTTCTCAACAAGTTTTAGTTATTTTTATATCTTTTTTTCCAAATAGTTCAAGAAAGACCACTACAAATGAGCAATATTTTGCACTGTTATACAATTTAATAAATCAGAAACTGATGACATCGTGCTGTATTTTACTTCTTTATTTTTTTTTTTTCAACCAAAAATGCTTTCAATCAATCAATCAATCAATGTTTACTTATATAGCCCTAAATCACTAGTGTCTCAAAGGGCTGCACAAACCACCACGACATCCTCGGTAGGCCCACATAAGGGCAAGGAAAACTCACACCCAGTGGGACGTCGGTGACAATGATGACTATGAGAACCTTGGAGAGGAGGAAAGCAATGGATGTCGAGCGGGTCTAACATAATACTGTGAAAGTTCAATCCACAATGGATCCAACACAGTCGCGAGAGTCCAGTCCAAAGCGGATCCAACACAGCAGCGAGAGTCCCGTTCACAGCGGAGCCAGCAGGAAACCATCCCAAGCGGAGGCTGATCAGCAGCGCAGAGATGTCCCCAGCCGACACACAGGCAAGCAGTACATGGCCACCGGATCGGACCGGACCCCCTCCACAGGGGAGAGTGGGACATAGGAGAAAAAGAAAAGAAACGCCAGATCAACTGGTCTAAAAAGGGAGTCTATTTAAAGGCTAGAGTATACAAATGAGTTTTAAGGTGAGACTTAAATGCTTCTACTGAGGTGGCATCTCGAACTGTTACCGGGAGGGCATTCCAGAGTACTGGAGCCCGAACGGAAAACGCTCTATAGCCCGCAGACTTTTTTTGGGCTTTGGGAATCACTAACAAGCCGGAGTCCTTTGAACGCCGATTTCCTGCCGGGACATATGGTACAATACAATCGGCAAGATAGGATGGAGCTAGACCGTGTAGTATTTTATACGTAAGTAGTAAAACCTTAAAGTCACATCTTAAGTGCACAGGAAGCCAGTGCAGGTGAGCCAGTACAGGCGTAATGTGATCAAACTTTCTTGTTCTTGTCAAAAGTCTAGCAGCCGCATTTTGTACCAACTGTAATCTTTTAATGCTAGACATGGGGAGACCCGAAAATAATACGTTACAGTAGGGGGTACTTGAATTGAAAAAATTTTCACAGGGGGTACAACACTGAAAAAAGTTTGAGAACCACTACTCTAAAAGCCGTGGATGTTATTGTCACATATGCATGCCCAGTAGATGGCAGTATTGTCCTGTGTAAGAGTGTCATTACATTGCTGTTTACGGCAGACAAACTGCTTTACGGTACCGCGCTGGGAGGACATTAATGATACTGCCTAACAATAAACCCACATAAGAAACCAAGAACTCGCCCTCGATCATACTACAGTTATAGCGTCATTGGGCAGGCGCTCTGTTTATATTGTGGGAAAGCGGACGTGAAAACAGACTGTCGACAAGTCCCTCGGGTCGGCACGGAGCTGGAGGGGGCGTGGCCTCCAGCTCCGCCTGAATTTCGTGAGTCTCCCGGAAAATCCGGGAGGGTTGGCAAGTATGCTCCCCATCATCTTTTTTGTAGCGGTGTAATGTGCAAAGACGGGAGTGGAAGAAGTGTCAAAAGCGCTTTGATAGCTAATCTACCAACAGATATAAGTATGAACTTTACGCTACATTATATTAGAATTGGCAACAGGAGAAGATGAATCCCACATGGGAAAGTAGAGAAAAAGAAGCTTATGACTATGGCACGCACATTTTCAGGACTTATGCAGATCCCAAATATCCCATCAGCAGGTACCAGAAGGTAAGACAAGTTGTTTTTGCATAATATTGCGAAACAAAACGCAAGATAATATGTCTCCTAATAGGTGCCATTTTGCAGTCCTTATACACACACCTTAATAATACTCGTATGTTTAATGCTTCGCGGCTTCAAAGCTTACCGAAGTCATACTAAAAACATTTTGACGGATTTTTGAGCACCGTGTGTAATGTTCTATTTTCTCAATGGAAAATTTAAAGTTTTGGTGTTGTTTACTGATGTCATATTGCAGTCTACACGTACCTCTTATTTTCTCCCACTCATCGTGGCACTATGTACCAAATAAAGTTGCTTCGAGGTCAGTAAGCACAACCAAAATTATACCGTACATAAGGTGCACTGTCGAGTTTGGAGAAAATGAAAGGATTTTAAGTGCGCCTCATAGTCCGAAAAATACGGTACTATGATTTGTGCTGATATCCATCCATCCATTTTCCTACCGCTTGTCCCTCTCAGGGCCGCAGAGTGACTCTCAGCGTCACAGGGTGACTGGAGCCAATCGGCTTTAAAGGCCTACTGAAACCCACTACTACCGACCACGCAGTCTGATAGTTTATATATCAATGATGAAATATTAACATTGCAACACATGCCAATACGGCCGGTTTAGTTTACTAAATAGCAATTTAAAATTTCACGCGGAAGTATCACGCTAAAACGTCGTGGTATGATGACGTGTGCGCGTGACGTCACGCATTGTAGAGGACATTTTGGTCCAGCACCGTTCACAGCTATAAGTAGTGTCTTTTATCGCATAATTACACAGTAATCGGGACTTCTGTGTTGCTGAATCTTTTGCAATTAGTTCAATTAATAATGGAGGCATCAAAGAAAAAAGATGTAGATGGGAAGCAGTGTATTGCAGCCGCCTTTAGCAACACAAACACAGCCAATGTTTCCTTGTTTCCTTGTTTACATTCCCGAAAGATGACGGTGAAGCTTTACTATGGAACAGGGTGGTCAAGGGAACATGGTTCCCTACCACATGTCAACCGGCTGCTTTCGGTGAGAAAATGGTGGTAATAAGTCGGCTCTTACCGTAGACATGAGAGGGGAGCTTGCGTCGTTCCTCCTGCACCTGTCAAAGAGGCAGTCGCGACTCTCTTGCCTCTGGCTGCCCCCAACCGTCGGATACTTCCATCGTGGAGGAGGCAAAAAAAAAATCTCAGCCCAGCCCCACCGGCTGCCTTCGCCTCGTCGAGAAACGTGGCTTCCCTCGGAGACACTGGCGGTCACGCCTCCGACTTTCAGGTTGTACAGGTACGACCATATAATCTCACTAAAACACCAGTGACATAATAAGCAGATAAGGGATTTTCCAGAATTATCCTAGTAAATTTGTCTAATAACATCTGAATCGCTCTGCCGTCTATTTTTCTTTTTTTTTTTTCTAGTCCTTCACTCTCACTTTCCTCATCCAGGAATCTTTCATCCTCGCTAAAATTAAAGGGGAAATCTTCACTTTCTCTGTCCGAATCTCTCTCACTGCTGGTGGCCATGATTGTAAACAATGTGAGGATGTGAGGAGCTCTACAACCCGTGACATCACGCGCACATCGTCTGCTACTTCCGATACAGGCAAGGCTTTTTATCAGCAACCAAAAGTTGCAAACTTTATTGTCGATGTTCTCTACTAAATCCTTTCAGCAAAAATATGGCAATATCGCGAAATGATCAAGTATGACACATAGAATGGACCTGCTTACTCCGTTTAAATGAGAAAATATAATTTCAGTAGGCCTTTAATATCGGTATCGGCCAATACTAAATACTAAATATCGGTATCGTATCAAGAGTAAAAGAGTAGCATCAGGACACAACGGAAACAAGCCTTTTGGCTTTTTGTGCCATCCATTTGCTTTTTTAAAGCATTATGTGGATTCAATTCTTAAAAATGTCAATAGACTTCTCAATCAATCACAGTACCCAGTACTTTTATAAAATGTTTAATCAATACCTTTAGAAATTAAATATGTTTCTGTAATGAATGAGCGAATACTGGGCTGACCCTTTGAATATGAATAACTATATACCGTCTTACTTTAACATGTGAAGAAAGACAAATGGGTAAGACATCGATCACATAAGCATCTGTTAGGCTTGGCAACGCTGACAAGTCTACAGAGACGTTTTTAAACCCCATTTCTCAATCTTATCTCCATTACTGTCAATGCCGCTCAGGCACTTAAAGAGCTGTTCCACAGTCAGACAGGGTAAAATGACAGGATATGCAAATGAAGGCACCTTGTCACACCGGGGTTTACTTCATTTTTGCTGTTTCTTGAGGCACATTCTGTGCTTTGCAAGTATTAATAAGTCTTTTGTTACACCGACAAACAGACCCTCAGCATATTTTGTCAATGGTAACATAAATAAGGTCGACGTTCTGTAAAAAGATGAATGCATATTTCCATTTTCCAAACAAGCCTGGATTTTAAAGACTCTGCACAGACAATTAAATGGGGGTGGCAGAGGGGTTAGTGCGTCTGCCTCACAATACGAAGTTCCTGCAGTCCTGGGTTCAAATCCAGGCTCGGGATCTTTCTGTGTGGAGTTTGCATGTTCTCCCCGTGAATGCGTGGGTTCCCTCCGGGTACTCCGGCTTCCTCCCACTTCCAAAGACATGCACCTGGGGATAGGTTGATTGGCAACACTAAATTGGCCCTAGTGTGTGAATGTGAGTGTGAATGTTGTCTGTCTATCTGTGTGGTCCCTGCGATGAGGTGGCGACTTGTCTAGGGTGTACCCCGCCTTCCGCCCGATTGTAGCTGAGATAGGCGCCAGCGCCCCCCGCGTCCCCGAATGGGAATAAGCGGTAGAAAATGGATGGATGGATGGATGGTTGACTGCAAGCGGAGTAATGCCGAGGTTACTCGCCTTGTTGGCATTGAGTAGGAGTGAGTAAGAGAGAGAGAGAGAGAGAGAGAGAGAGAGGGAGACATTACATTTTTAGGGTTGGGTAACAAATGATATAGCAACAAATATCGCAGGCCTATTTTGGGGTGCTGAAGCCCTCGCGACGCCAAAGGGGGTTTGGGTCGAGTTTTTTCTTGCCCTGACGTGGGATCTGTGCCGAGGATATCATTGTGGCTTGTGCAGCCCTTTGAGACACTTTTGATTTAGGGCTATATAAATAAACTTTGATTGATTGATTGATTGCAATAGCTTTGTTGCTCAAACAGTTAGATGTTTGTTAAATAAATAAATGATAAATGGGTTGTACTTGTATAGCGCTTTTCTACCTTCAAGGTACTCAAAGCGCTTTGACACTACTTCCACATTTACCCATTCACACACACATTCACACACTGATGGAGGGAGCTGCCATGCAAGGCGCCAACCAGCACCCATCAGGAGCAAGGGTGAAGTGTCTTGCTCAGGACACAACGGACGTGACGAAGTTGGTACTAGGTGGGATTTGAACCAGGGACCCTCGGGTTGCGCACGGCCACTCTACCACTGCGCCACGCATGTCTTTATTGAATTAGAAATTTCCGGTATGTTGTTCCTTAAAAGGGAAAGACGTTAATGTTGCTTTTATTCATGTTAGAATTTAAGATACTTAGCAAGCTAGTGCTAGCCGGTCCGTGAGTTTATCAAAGTGCGGACGTCAAAAATTGCAGTTTTTCAATCTTTTACAACGAAGCGTCAGGAGTTTTACCGCGGTTTATCACTAGTGAAGTGAAGTGAAGTGAATTATATTTATACAGCGCTTTTTCTCTAATGACTCAAAGCGCTTTACATAGTGAAACCCAATATCTAATTTTTACATTTAAACCAGTGTGGGTGGCACTGGGAGCAGGTGGGTAAAGTGTCTTGCCCAAGGACACACCGGCAGTGACTAGGATGTCGGAAGCGGGGCTCGAACCTGCAACCCTCAAGTTGCTGGCACGGCCGCTCTACCAACCGAGCTATACCGCCCCTGAAACCATTTATCGTTACTTTCCTACTAGAGTCGATCATATACCTACTTTTCTTGTCTTTCTCTTTGTCCACAAACAAAATCTAAACCAAAAATATGTAGGCTACTGTGTGTCTTTATTACACAATCTTTTTTTGGACACTGAATTTATGTAGCTGAATTTTTAATGTTTGAATTGTGTGAACTGATGTTTTTTTCCCGTACATCAAATGATGCTGACAATTTCATTGAATAAACATTTCAGTTCAGTTCAGTTCCGTTTATTCTGAGCATGTGTATGATACAATGTAATGCATCACATATTTGTAGTTGTAACGTATTCTTTTCGGGTCTCCCCATGTCTAGCATTAAAAGATTACAGTTGGTACAAAATGCGGCTGCTAGACTTTTGACAAGAACAAGAAAGTTTGATCACATTACGCCTGTACTGGCTCACCTGCACTGGCTTCCTGTGCACTTAAGATGTGACTTTAAGGTTTTACTACTTACGTATAAAATACTACACGGTCTAGCTCCATCCTATCTTGCCGATTGTATTGTACCATATGTCCCGGCAAGAAATCTGCCTTCAAAGGACTCCGGCTTATTAGTGATTCCCAAAGCCCAAAAAAAGTCTGCGGGCTATAGAGCGTTTTCATTTCGGGCTCCAGTACTCTGGAATGCCCTCCCGGTAACAGTTCGAGATGCCACCACAGTAGAAGCATTTAAGTCTCACCTTAAAACTCATTTCTATACTCTAGCCTTTAAATAGACTCCCTTTTTAGACCAGTTGATCTGCCGTTTCTTTTCTTTTTCTCCTATGTCCCACTCTCCCTTGTGGAGGGGTTCCGGTCCGATCCGGTGGCCATGTACTGCTTGCCTGTGTATCGGCTGGGGACATCTCTGCGCTGCTGATCCGCCTCCGCTTGGGATGGTTTCCTGCTGGCTCCGCTGTGAACGGGACTCTCGCTGCTGTGTTGGATCCGCTTTGGACTGGACACCCGCGACTGTGTTGGATCCATTGTGGATTGAACTTTCACAGTATCATGTTAGACCCGCTCGACATCCATTGCTTTCCTCCTCTCTAAGGTTCTCATAGTCATCATTGTCACCGACGTCCCACTGGGTCATTATTGTCACCGATGTCCCACTGGGTGTGAGTTTTCCTTGCCCTTATGTGGGCCTACCGAGGATGTCGTGGTGGTTTGTGCAGCCCTTTGAGACACTAGTGATTTAGGGCTATATAAGTAAACATTGATTGATTGATTGATTGGTTTCATTACAGCACCTCCGAAAAGGAGTAGGAAGAAGGTGAGCTTATTTAATCCTACCCGTTGCATATCATAGCAGTTGTATCCCATTTCTTTGTTCTCTGTTTGTAACGGAACAGTAAATAAATAATAAATGAAATAATATACCACAAGTAAGTGAAAAAACATTAAATAAATCAATAATCAGTATTTCATTAAAAAAAAAACAGTTCAAGATGTTCTTGATAATTGTTCTTCTTTGTACTTTGTGAGCACTTGTAGTTTGAACAGTCTCTTAAACTGGAGCATATTTGTTGGTGCTTTGTTGGATTTTTTGTTTAATCCATTCCATGATTTAACTCCACTTATGCTAAATATTTTAAGTGTTGTACGTGTGTACAAATGTTTTAAAATAGATTTTCCTCCCAGGTTATATTTGTCCTCTTTTGTTAAGAATTGTTGTACATTCTTGGGTAGCAGGTTATAATTTGCTTTTTACATCATTTTAGCTGATTGCAAATTCACCCAGTTGGTTAATTTAAATATATTTGGTTCAATAAATAAAGGGTTTGCATGTTCTTTATATCCAACATTATGTATTATTCTAACTAATTCCAATGTATTTAATGTCTTTAATGTCCTATGTGTTCTTTGATGTTTGATGTTTCCCTCTTCCACACATGTAAGAGGGATGTGTACTATGGCTATGAGTTGTTGTTTTTTTCCCTTGGCCTCAGTCTGCACCCCCTCTCCAGGGCCCAGGCTAAGACCGATTTTTTTATTTTATTTTAATCTTCTATTTTTTTCTCCCCCCCTTGTTTACCTGTATCTCATCTTTTTTTGTAAGGGGCGCTGGAAGCCGGCAGACCCGTCAGCGATCCTGTTCTGTCTCCCTTTAATGTTTGTCTGATCTTGAATGGGATTGTGCTGAAAATTGTAATTTTCCTGAAGGAACTCTCCTGACGGAATAAATAAAGTACTATCTAATCTAACTGATCTCTTTTCTAACATGGTTAGTGAATGAAGTGTACTTTTGTACTTGTTTTCCCATATTTATAAATAATAACTCAGATATGGTAACATTAGTGAGCAGCAGATAATTCAAAGTGATTTTTGTATATTTTAATGTTGTATATTTTGTACATGAGGTTACCAGTTCATTTTATCATCTGTTATTACACCCAAATATTTGTTTTTTTCAACCTTTCAATAACTACTTTGTCTATATCTATTAGTGTTTGACTTTTCCTTCTACTGTTACCGAATTGTACATATTGCATCATTATGCAGGTAATGTTTGCTGTGGTGTGGAACAACATGGCACACAAACAACTATCTGAAATGCAGCCAATATTACATACAGATAATGTGTCATGAGACATGCAAAACTAAATTATATACAAATAGGACAAAAGTAAAAAGGATATTAAATGAGCTCAATGATACCAACAAATTAGGCAAAATTACGTAATATGTACATACAACTAGCCTAAATAGCATGTTAGCATCGATTAGCTCGCAGTCATGCACTCCAACAAGTCAATAACATCAACAAAGTTCACCTTCTTGCATTCACGCACAGTATAAAACATTTGGTGGACAAAATGAGACAAAAAAGGAATGGAAGATTTGACATGTAAACAAAATGTTGCGTCACAGTCCACACTCAGTGGCCTAGTGGTGAGATTGTCCGCCCTGAGATCGATAGGTTGTGAGTTCAAACCCTGGCCGAGTCATACCAAAGACTATACAAATGGGACCCATTATCTCCCTGCTTGGCACTCAGCATCAAAGGTTGGAATTGGGGGTTAAATCAGCAAAAAATGATTCCCGGGCACGGCATGAGGTGAACAAGGGAATGCGTCAAATGCAAAGCAGTCTGATAGTTTATATATCAATGATGAAATATTAACATTGCAACACATGCCAATACGGCATTTTTAGTTTACTAAATTGCTATTTTAAATTTCCCGGGACTTTTTTCTTGAAAACGTCGTGTAATGATGACGTGTACACGTGACGTCACGGGCTCTTATGAATATGAGCGCTGCGTACACACACAGCTAAAAGTCGTCTGTTTTAACGGCATAATTACACAGTATTTTGGACATCTGTGTTGCTGAATCTTTTGCAATTTGTTCAATTAATATTAGAGGAGTCTAAGTAGAAAGACGGAGTTGGGAAGCTTTAGCCCTTAGCCACACAAACACTGGGTGATTCCTTGTTTAAAATTCACGGATGTGAAACTTTACTATGGATCACAGAGAACATGGATCCCAACCGAATGTCAACCAGCAGGTCTCGGTGAGAAAATTGTGGTTAAAAAGTCAGTTCTTACCGGAGAAAAGCTTAGCTTGTGCCGTCCATAGCTGCCGTCGACTCCCCTGAGACACTGCGCGTCAACACCCGGCCGTGGAGACACCCTTCCGACTATCAGGTAGTATTAAACTCACTAAAACCCTAGCAACACAATAGAAAGGTAAGGGATTTCCCAGAATTATCCTATAGTAAATGTCTCTAAAAACATATGAATCTGTCTCAATGCAACGCGATTGCAATCGCGTATTTTTATTTATTTATTTTTTTTCTAGTCCGTCGCTATCAATATCCTCAAACACAAATCTTTCATCCTCGTTCAAATTAATGGGGAAATTGTCGTTTTCTCGGTCTGAATAGCTCTTTTTGTTGGAGGCTCCCATTAAAAGCAATGTGAATATATGAGGAGCCATCAACTTGTGACGTCATCGTCTGCGACTTCCGGTAGAGGCAGAGCTTTTCTCCAGTTGCGAACTTTATCGTGGATGTTCTCTACTAAATCCTTTCAGCAAAAATATGACAATATCGCGAAATGATCAAGTATGACACATAGAATGGACCTGCTGTCCCCGTTTAAATAAGAACATCTCATTTCAGTAGGCCTTTAATTTTAACTTTAACTATGGTGAGTTCAAGAACTGCCAAAAAATAGTAGGACAAAACGATGTTCATCAAATACTCTCATCAGTGAAGCATACACAAACCTATTAAACAGTGGGCTTTCTAACAATTGGGAAGGCTTGTGTCATGTTTGTCTACAAACAAAAAACATACAAAAACAAAAACAATTTTTTCCCCCCATCTTTTTCCATTTTTAAATCCTTTTTAAAAAATGCTCTCAGGAGCCACTCGGGCCGCCCTAAAGAGCCACATGTGGCTCGAACTAGGCCACTGTGCGAAATATTTATCAAAAAAAAATAAAATAAATTGTGGTAAGTAATTACAGATCATAATACCTTTAGGTACAGTGGGGCAAAAAAGTATTTAGTCAGCCACCGATTGTGCAAGTTCTCCCACTTAAAATGATGACAGAGGTCTGTAATTTTCATCATAGGTACACTTCAACTGTGAGAGACAGAATGTGAAAAAAAAATCCAGGAATTCACATTGTAGGAGTTTTAAAGAATTTATTTGTAAATTATGGTGGAAAATAAGTATTTGGTCAACTATTCAAAGCTCTCACTGATGGAAGGAGGTTTTGGCCCCATTCATTCTTTCCTGTCCCCTTAGCAGAAAAACAGCGCCAAAGCATGATGTTTCCACCCCCATGCTTCACAGTAGGTTTGGTGTTCTTGGGATGCAACTCAGTATTCTTCTTCCTCCAAACACAAGTTGAGTTTATATCAAAATGGATACATGGATGATACAGCAGAGGATTGGGAGAATGTCATGTGGTCAGATGAAACGAAATAGAACTTTTTGGTATAAACTCAACTCGTCGTGTATCGTGAGATTTTTCAGCCAAAACCTCCGTCCATCAGTGAGAGCTTTGAATGGTTGACCAAATACTTTTTTTCCACCGTAATTTACAAATACATTCTTTAAAATTCCTACCATGTGAATTCTTGGATTTTTTTCCCCCCCATTCTGTACCTCTGATGAAAATTACAGACCTCTGTCATCATTTTAAGTGGGAGAACGTGCACAATCGGTGGCTGACTAAATACTTTTTGCCCCACGGTATTTATGTACAGACCAATGTGTGATGTGCACAATGGAAAGAAGCTCTTTCATAGTGACGAAAGGAAGAAAGGTAATTATTAATAGATAAACATTTACAGTATTATCAAAAAGCTTTTGTGACTAAAACGACAGATCCCCCTGTATTTGATCATGATTGTATTTCAAATACCCTCGACGATGAAGCACCTTCTGAAGCACGCTTGTATATTCCCACGTCTCGGCGTGCAACCCACTTTCTCTGCCTCCCATCCTGTCTGCGTCTCTCGCTGAGACCCTGTTAGTCACCCCAGAGAGGCTTCGTCACTCATGTCGATGGGGGACAAGGAGAATGTGGCGTTTTCCCCGGATCAAAGAATTTACGAGCAATTAAAAGTTGGCTGACGCTCGGCATCCATCAGCCCAGCGTGCCGCTGCCACGCTGGGTGAGGGGGACTCGCAGTAAACCACAGGCTATATACTTTTATATCTGTTTTCCCTGCAAAGAGAGGAGGTTATGACAAAATTATGTTTTACTGTCCCTAGTTTTCCAGCACGATGTCGACATTTTTCATGGAACACGGTCACTGGAAGTCACAGCCCGTCGTGAGGGAAACAGAGAAAAATGGATGTGCAGTATGTTATTATTACACAAATAACAAACTACTGTTTATACGAGTGTTGGAACAATACCAATATTTTGGCACCGGTACTGAATTTATTTCGATATTTTTCTAAATGAAAGGGGACTCCGTGATCACGTACGACCGCCAGACACTTATCAGCCTCCGCTTGGGATGGTTTCCTGCTGGCTCCGCTGTGAACGGGACTCTCGCTGCTGTGTTGGATCCGCTTTGGACTGGACTCTCGCGACTGTGTTGGATCCATAATGGATTGATCTTTCACAGTAGCATGTTCTCATAGTCATCATTGTCACCGACGTCCCACTGTGTGTGAGTTTTCCTTGCCCTTATGTGGGCCTACCGAGGATGTCGTAGTGGTTTGTGCAGCCCTTTGAGACACTAGTGATTTAGGGCTATATAAGTAAACATTGATTGATTGATTGATTGATTGACTACAAAAAAATTGCATTATCAATCAATCAATCAATGTTTATTTATATAGCCCTAAATCAAGTGTCTCAAAGGGCTGCACAAGCCACAACGACATCCTCGATTCAGAGCCCACATCAGGGCAAAGAAAAACTCAACCCAGTGGGATGACAATGAGAAACCTTGGAGAGTACCGCAGATGTGGGCGACCGGTGCAATGGACGTCGAGTGAATCTAGCATAATTTTGTGAAAGTCCAGTCCGTAGTGGATCTAACATAATAGGGAGAGTCCAGTCCATAGTGGGGCCAGTAGGCGACCATGCCGAGTGGAGACATGTCAGCAGCACAGAGATGTCCACCACCAATGCACAGGTGAGCGGTCCACCCCGGGTCCCGACTCTGGACAGCCAGCACTTCATCCGTGGCCTATACGTGGCATTATTGGCTTTATTTTAACAAAAAATTCTTAGGGTACATTAAACATATGTTTCTTATTGCAGTTAAGTCCTTAAATAAAATAGTGAACATACAAGATAACTTGTCTTTAAGTAGTAAGTAAACAAACAAAGGCTCCTAATTTAGTCTGCTGATGTCTGCAGTAATATATTGTAACATTTATCATTCTATTATTTTGTCAACATTATTAAGGACAAGGGGTAGAACATTAAAGGGGAACATTATCACAATTTCAGAAGGGTTAAAACCAATAAAAATCAGTACCCAGTGACTTAGTTTTTTTTTCAAAGTTTTTTTCAAAATTTTACCCATCATGGAACATCCCGAAAAAAGGCTTTAAAGTGCCTGATTTTTGCTATTTGTAAATCCACCCCGTCCATTTTCCTGTGACATCATCTAGTGATGCCAACATGGCGGATAGCACAGCAAGATATAGCAACATTAGCTCGGATTCAGACTCGGATGTCAGCGGCTTAAGCTATTCAACAGATTACGCATGTATTGAAACGGATGGTTGGAGTATGGAGGCAGATAGCGAAAACGAAATTGAAGAAGAAACTGGAGCTATTGAGCGAATAGCTATTGAAGCTATTCGGCGATCGCCTTTTAACCAACGATTGAGTGTCGCAGGATATCCATACATCTCTGTGCCTTGTCTATCTTAGCATCGCCGGTAAAATGTGCAGACCAAACGAGGGACTTTCGCATCTTTTGACACTGGAGCAACTTAAATCCGTCGATTGGTAAGTGTTTGTTTGGCATTAAACATGGCTGTAGGGAAAGGCTTGATGCAAATATAGTTACAAATGTACATACAGCTAGCCATCGATTAGCATGCCGTGCTAATCGATGCACACTCCACGTAAATCAACTGGAATCCGTCCCTGATCGTGTTGTTACACCCTCCGACAACACACCGACGAGGAATGATGTCTCCAAGGTACGGAAAACAGTCGAAAAAACTGAAAATAACAGAGCTGATTTGACTCATTGTTTGTAATGTGTTTGAGAAAATGGCGGATTGACTACCTATGTGACGTCATCGCTACGAGAGCGAATAATAGAAATGCGTTTAATTCACCAAAATTCTCCCATTTAGAGTTCGGAAATTGGTTAAAAAAATATATGGTCTTTTTTTTGCAACATAAAGGTAAATATTGACGCTTACATAGGTCTGGTGATAATGTTACCCTTTAATTATTATTCTACTTGTTCATTTACTGTTATTATCTGCTTACTTTCTCTTTTAACATGTTTTACCTACACTTCTGTTAAAATGAAAAAATTACTTATTCTTCTGTTTGATACTTTACATTAGTTTTGGATGATACCACAAATGTGGGTATCAACCCGATACCAAGTAGTTACAGGATCATACATTGGTCATATTCAAAGTCTTCATGTGTCCAGGGACCAGGCATTTTTAAAAAACAAAAAAACAAAATTATCGACGAGATACGCTATTGTACTTAGTATCATTACAGTGGATGTTAACTATACAGGACCCGTACGTTTCAGAGCCGATATAATACCGAAAATGATTCATTAGTATCGCGGTACTTTACTAATACTGGTATACTGTACAACCCTAGTAGATACTCCTCAGACCAATCAGTAACCAAGCAGAGCTATGATTTATCTACATATGCTGATGTAATTTTAACTCCACAATAGAAATCGCATTCCTCTTAACATGCCGCGCAAAAAGCACGCACACAAGCACACGGATGCACGCCCTGCAAACCCTCATGCATCAACACAGTCACCCCTTTCTCTGGTTCTGTCTCCTCTTGACAGGCCCAGACTCATTTGCATCTGTAATTGTCTTGTAATGTACTTTTAATTTGAAAAGGGAGGCGATTAATTATTTTAATATGGAGCAAAATGCCTCAAATGTAAACATTCTAATAGTTTTCTGAGAACACAAGATCATTTTTCATTGGAGGGATTCAATCTTATCTCATTTTTTAATGCCACAACACGGCTGTTTCAGCACTCTAGCATTCTCCTTCATATTCACTTTGTCTTTGCAGAGGGCAGAGCTTCTTTCAACTGTTCTTCAGCTGTTAGTTTCTATCTACATCTCTCACAGAAATTGCTGTGGTTTCACATGGGGCATCGATAGAACATAAATTTGGGACGGCGTGGCGCAGTGGAAGAGTGGCCGTGCGCAACCCGAGGGTCACTGGTTCAAATCCCACCTAGAACCAACCTCGTCACGTCCGTTGTGTCCTGAGCAAGACACTTCACCCTTGCTCCTGATGGGTGCTGGTTGGCGCCTTGCATGGCAGCTCCCTCCATCAGTGTGTGAATGTGTGTGTGAATGGGTAAATGTGGAAGTAGTGTCAAAGCGCTTTGAGTACCTTGAAGGTAGAAAAGCGCAAAAAAAAAAATATATATATATAAAAAAAAAAATAAAAAAAAATCTGCTTAGTATTCATTTGTGCACCATTTTAGAATAGAGTCTTTGGAAAACATTTAGGCCAAACTGAAAAAGGACAAAAACATATCAGAAATTGTGAAATTGTCACACCATGACCACGATGATCGTGCAATCATTTATTTCTCCCTATAGGGGAACATTATCACAATTTCAAAAGGGTTAAAAACAATAAAAATCAGTTCCCAGTGGCTTGTTTTATTTTTCAGAGTTTTTTTCCAAATTTTACACCTCCCGGAATATCCCTAAAAAAAGCTTTAAAGTTCTTGATTTTTGCTATTTGCGATGT
This sequence comes from Nerophis ophidion, assembly GCF_033978795.1. Lineage (NCBI taxonomy): Eukaryota > Metazoa > Chordata > Actinopteri > Syngnathiformes > Syngnathidae > Nerophis > Nerophis ophidion. Next base: position 63,188,896 of record NC_084621.1, read on the forward strand.
GACTGTCCATTTCCCTGTGACGTCATACAGTGCTGCCAATACAAACAACATGGCGGTTACCACAGGAAAATATAGCGACATTAGCTTGGATTCAGACTCGGATTTCAACGGCTTAAGCGATTAAACAGATTACGCATGTATTGAAACAGATGGTCGGAGTATGGAGGCAGATAGCAATAACGAAATTGAAGAAAAAACTGAAGCTATTGAGCGAATAGCTATGGACGCTATTCGGCCATAGCATAGGTGTACCTAATGAAGTAGCCCATAGCATGGCTATCTTATTAGCATCGCCGGTAAAATGTGCTGACCAAACGATCAGGACTTTCGCATCTTGTGACACTGGAGCAACTTAAATCTGTCGATTGGTAAGTGTTTGTTTCGCATTAAATGTAGGTATCTAGTCTCGAATGTACACACAGCTAGCGTAAATAGCATGTAAGCAT